>NW_015152289.1:51827-63204 GCF_000732505.1 Cyprinodon variegatus
AAAACTTGTGTACCTTGGCTGGATCTCGGTGTCATCTCTTCTGATTGGTTGGCTGTCAGACTGCTAACCCAGTCTGCTTCTTTCAGGCGAATGCGTTCGATGTATGTTCTGGAACAATCTGGGCTGCATTCACTTTGCAATGGGCAAACACAACTTGGGTATCTTCTACTTCAAAAAGGCTCTGCAGGAGAATGATCACACCTGTGCACAATTGGGAGACGGTAGCAACAATCAGTGTAAGTCCTGATACTGTTTTGTCCAGCCTGCTGATTTAAAATGTTTGAATGAAGAATTTTCATCTATATTAGATTAGCCGTCCGTTCACTGTGAACTGTTAAATGTTCCTTTTATGATCAGATTTAGAAAGTTGAGCTAAAGATGAATGCTATCTGCTCACAGGTCCTTCTGTTTCTTCCAACAGGTAAAAAGCTCACAGGTATCCCTATGTGTGCTCTACTGTCCAACAAGCGCTATGAGCTGTTGTATAACTGTGGCGTTCAGCTCTTGCATGCTTCCAGGCCCCTGGCAGCTTTTGAGTGCCTAATGGAGGCTGTACAGGTTTACCACTCCAACCCTCGACTGTGGCTGCGCCTCGCAGAATGCTGCATCTCTGCTAACAAAGGGGTAGGTTGTGACGTTGTCTTATAGTGATCGTAGTGCTGCTAGACTCTTAAAGTAAGGACAGGTTTAGAGAACTGGGAAGGATTCCTTCCACTGCTTCAATAAATCTTCAATAGGAAGGATTCCTTCCTACCACTCTTGCTTCAATAATTCTCACAGCATAAAAAAGGCAATTTCCAAACCTGTGGATACTTTCTTATGTAAAATATAATAATACCTTTTTCCCACTGGCTGAAAAACCTGTTTAAACCCGGGAAGAACCGGCTTTAAGTGGCAGTCAGAACAGCTCACTACCCGGGTCAAATGACTCGCGAGCGACCTGCATTCAAATCACACCTTTACTGCAGTAAAAAGCTTAAGTTGATCCTCTAACTTCTACAAAGTGTTTTTTAACAGTAGGATTTCTACTTCTTCTGGAGTAATTCATACTTTTGATACTTCTGACCACCTCAAGCGAGCACAAAAGCTTTGCCATTCCCATTTAGCTTTTCTCATGCAATACTTCTAAACGACTTTAAAAAAAAAAGACATTATGGGAAAACCTCTGCTGCGAGTGAATTAATAGTTTTCTGTTTATATTTCAGGGGTCGGAGCAGGAAAGCAAAAGCTTGCCCTGCAAAAAAGGAATCGTCCAGTCTGTAATTGGTCAAGGATACCATCGGAAGATTGTCCTAGCTTCCCAGTCTTCACAGAGCACTAACTACAGGTCAGTACGATGCCCAAAAGCTGCTTCCTCCAACTCTGGACCTGAAATGAAAGGACCAAAAAGATGGGCTTGGGTGAAAGCCCTACGAAGGATTGGTGCAAATGTGTCCAAATTCAAAGCGGACCTACATGTTATGCTGACTAAGGATGAAGTGGGGAATGATCTTAGCAGGTTTGAAGGTGGCTCTTAAAGAAGTCATCTTATTTTAGCCCTAAAAAGACTCTTTCTGTGGTCCTTCCTCCAGCAGCAGTACCAGCCAGCTGATGCATTCTCTCCCTGCACTGTCTGCTCCCAGCATGCTTCTCTGATTGGCTGCTTTCCTTCCATCTCCTGCAGTTAGCCTAGAGGCCAGCCTCGGTCAGCAGTAGCCTCTGCCTGGCGGCTGTAACCTCTTCCCACCCTGGCGCAGAGCTAATTCTTTCTTATATCTGCCCTTGTGTTTTGGTAGAATGTCCTCTTGGTATTCATAAACATTGTGATTTATCCCATGTTTAAAATCAAAATCTACAGAGAGAACGTCAACGTCTGTGGTTGCTAAGCAAATGTTTACCCCCAAGATGGCAGCGGTCGTTGCTAGGCTCTCACTCGCATGTGTGACATCAGCGGAAAGCTATCTAAAGGGTTCGGCATCAATTCAAATTTAGGGTCTGATTCCTTTTTTGGATTCCAGTTCGAAACGATTCTCTATTTCCATTTTTTTTATTTTTTATTTTTTTAAGAGAATCGTGTGGGGAGTGTTGGCCTAGTGATTAGAGCAGTGCACTTGTGATCTGAAAAGTAAGTTCCTGGTTTGATCCCCACTGCCTCCACTTTGGGTTCCTGAGCAAAATCTTTAACCCCACACTGCTCCCCAGGCGCCGCACCATGGCAGCTCACTGCTCCCCAAGGGCAGGGGTTAAATGCAGAGAGTAAATTTCCCCATTGCGTGACAATACATGGATTTTTTTTTTCTTTTTTACATTTACATAAATGTTTACATTATAAAATAACTTGTTAACCAGAGTTCTTTCTGGATGAAATAGTCTGATCTTCTCCATGATTTAATTCCTTCATCAATTAACTTTGTTACTATATTTTTAACATAGTCATTTTCTACAAGTGTATAAATGTATAAACTCTAATATAATTAATATTGGTATAATATAATTAATAGAATTGTTTTCGGAGTATTTTATTTTCATATGGAACTTTATTGTTTAAATGTTCATTTAAACACATTTGAATGCATCCGTTTCCTGATGATCGTTTACTTCTTTTGTTTCCCCTGATTCTGACTGTGGTTTGCTGCTAAACAGGAAGGCATCATGACTCGGTTTATATACTCCTGTGTGTTTTTTCCCAAAATATCTTTTTTAGAAAGTAACAGTTTAAACAAAACATCTTGAACAGAATGCAAAGTGTGACGGCAACAGTAGTAGTATTACATTTCAAGTCGAAATAAAATGCAAACGAAATGCCTCTCACAATCCTGGTCCTAATGATCATATATTCCACATATCCTCTTTATATTGACTTTTAAGTTTAACAGCATATATATACTCAAATAAAATTGTCTTTGGGAACTGCATTTACATGTTCTTCACTCACTTGTTGAAATTCTTGACATACCTTAAGAAGGAATCCCAGATAAACTCAAACAGATCCCATTTGACCTTTATTATATACGTCATTTTTTCCAAAGGGGGGGCAGATAACATCCGTTGGTTTATGGTCGGTCCATGAGTGTTTTCCAGAACATTGATATAAATCTTTTCACATCTCCTGTGTGTTTTTACTGTGGTAGGGATGCTTTACATTTTATGGACGATTAGATTTCTCACTCAGTTGGTGGGTTTTTTCATATGACACTGATTCCAAATAAACAATGTATAGTTTTATTTTGTCATTATGTAAACACAAGTGTTTTTCATTTTGTATCTGTTAGGACGTAGGTTAAGGGGAAAGGAGTATAAAAAAAGGCTCTACTCACATGATAGAACCTGCAGGTGCTGCTACCTGCAGAAGCTGCACTAACTTAGAGAGGAATAACTTCCTCTTAGGGAGCCTTGGTTAGCGGGTCAAAGATGAGGCTTTCCTGCTGAGTCTAGTGGTGATTAATCATTTCAGTCGTATTCCGTCCTTTGCATCATTTAATCCCATCACCAGTGTCGCAGGCAGCCGACTGCTCATTTCTTTAACTTTACACTTCTTCTACACAGAGTGTATACAAACTGAAATGTTGTTTTGTTCAGCTTTCATGACATTTCCATGTTGTAAAGTGCAGCAGTTATCAAATGTAAACAGTGTGGGAGGAAAAAAAACGGTGCAAAAAAACTGCTACACTTAAGCTACATGACAGCACACGTAGTGGTGTACTTCTTTGCTGGCATTTGGCAGCTTCTGTTTCCGCTCTGAGCATCGAAACTAGGAATTAATAATAAATAAAAAAAATTCTGAGAGAATTGAAAAGTTGGAACTGATTCTGACAGATTCTCAATGCCCAACCCAAGCAGTAAGCTGAAGTTCTGATGTTTGGCCTGTCGTAATACCCATACATGCTTCACTCTTATTGATGCTTTCCTCTGCTGATGTCTTTGCTTAGTGAAGGCCAGTCAGCAGCCATTCCTGTAGCAAGTATGGAGTTTGCTGCCATCTGTCTGAGGAATGCTCTCCTACTGCTGCCTGAACACCAGCAGCAGGACGCCAAGGCTGAGAACGGCTCCAAGAACTCCAGTCAGTCAGGAAGCACAGAGAGCAGCAGCGAGAACAGCGACCCCTGCAGGTCAGAAAAACCTCCTTTTCCATCACACCTGTAGCACCGTGCTAAGACTTTATAGGGTTTTATAGGAATTATTTTTCAGAATATTATCACTTCTATTATCCTCATAAATTTTTTCATGTAGATTATTTTTACTTTACATTAGGGCTGAAACAATTAATTGTGATTAAGCAATTATTGAAATAATTGTCAACTAATTTAGTGATCGATTAATCGTAAAATGATGTATAGAGACTCTAAAAGGTGTCTTTAGCTGACAGAGCTACTCACTTAGAGCAGTAATTAGACCAAGATTGTAAAATATATGTTAACATTTTGTATTTAAGATATAAAAACTTTTTCATCTGTCAATATGCTCAATTCACACTGCCAAAGCCATCTACAAATGGGTTAAAAAAAATAAACAAATTAAGTGTATTTACCCTTAATTTGAGTTAATAAAGTATAAGTAAATAAGATGATTTGCCAATTCCATCAATTAGATAATTTGATAACATGCACTTTTTTTAAAAATCTTAAATGTAAATTGTGTTGTTCCATTGGAAAAGTGTCTCACTTCATTTTTTCTTGAATTGAGGAATTGCCTCCTCAATTCAAGAATAAATGCACTTAATTTCAGCGAAAAAATAAACATTTTTGCAGTGCAGAACTCCTTAAGTTTAAAAGTTTTAATTTCACCTGGCTTAATTTCATTTAAAAAAACTTTAAGGAACCTTTGGCTATCTGATTATTAATGGAAAAATAATCGACAGAAATTTGCAAAATAATCGTTAGTTGCAGGTCTACATTCCTTTTTAAACAGAGCTTTGCTTGAAGGGAGCGGTGAGCTGAAAAAATAAATGCACATATTTATGTGCATTTATTTATTTCATCATCTTTGAACTTGTGATTAAAGGTTATGAAACAGTTGTGAACATTTCAGCTGTTGCTACGTGCACACTTGGAATGAGGGGGTTATCTGCCCATCAGGCAGATAGTTTTCAGCAGACATGTCTTCAAGTCTTTCTGGGGAAGAACTTCAACCAAACCAACAACAGAACACTGGCAGACATACTGCTTAAATAGAAGTGGAACTAAATTGGAAGAAACCATTATAAAGAATATTTGTTTTAATGAAGCAATGAATTTACAAATCAAGACAAAACAGAAATATATCGTAATGCATAAAAATATCACTCGATGCTCTGATGCGATCTACCTGCTCAGACTCTACTCGCTCCGCAGTGAGATGGCGCTACTTGGACTCATCTATCCGGAAGCCAAATTAGTAGAAGAGGAATATGAAGCTCACTAGAGTGAAACGCGCTGCCTTGGCTATTTGGGCAGTTTGGCGCTGAAAGCACTAAAAAGAAAAGGAGACGACGTATTTGAAAAAAAGACATGGCTGAGCAAACGTGGCTACTAACGTCTGTCAATTTTACAGAAAGAACTCCATTTCACTCGCTGCCTGCCATGCTTCTGAGGAAGAAGAATCCTTGTTTGCCCAATGAGTGATTTGCCCACGACCGCCTCACCAAAGTCGACTGAATTTAAAACATGATTAATTTTCTCCCAACCTTACGATTCCTGATCAGGAGGTGATCATGATCCCCCCCCCCCACCAGGCTGAAAGCGGCCTGATCGAAAAATTCTTGCACAACTGGAGAATCGGCCCAAAAAGGGCTAAAAATTGTACTGTGTATGCCCGGCATTAAGTAGGGTTAAGCAATTGATGAAAACATTGTAAAGTGAAATCAATTTACCTTTTTACACAAAAAGAAACCAAGATGAGGCCTACTAAAGGAGCCACACCCCAAGCATTCAAAACAACCTAAATAAACCAAACTGCAAAACCAGATGCTGTGTTGAACAGGTATCTTCAACAAATGTACAGGTAACAACGGCTCATTGTCGTAGAGAGATTGCTGCAAAGTCACCAAACTATTATGGGAAGCATCCAGGTATAGGCAACTAGCCCGCACTATTTGGACAAGCACTTACATTAGGAAACTTATGTTTTGGTGTTACAATAAGCCCCTGATGCTTACTGAGGAGGTAATCCATCCCTTTCACTCAGGGGAGTGGTGGCCTAGTGGTTAGGGCATTGCGCTTGGAATCCAGATGTTCTGAATTCAAACCCCACTCCCACGGACTGCCACTCTGGGTTCTCTGGACAAAGACCCTTAATCCCCACACTGCTCCCTAGGTGCTGCACAATGGGAGCCCACTGCTCTCTAAAGGGATGTCTCAAATGCAGAGAGTTCATTTCGTTGCTCTGTACTTGTGACAATGTAATGACAATAAAAAAAGGTGTGGAAGCAAATACATGTCTAAAAGATGGGACCTCCAGGACCTGATGTGACCTCATCTCCACAGGGATTGCTGATTGGATGTGAATGTTTATTTACTCTGACAAATCCTTGTTTTCTCTTTTTCCAGTGGAAAAAATCATGACGTTGATAAGTTTTTTTCTGCGCCTCCATCCTCTCCACTCAGAAAACAGGAGGTAGAAAACCTCAGGTAACGACACTGACCCATTAACGATGTCAAGGGTCCTGGTTTGAATGGTTCTAACTGCTGTTGGTGTGTAGGTGTTCCATCCTGGCCTGTAGCGCCTATGTGGCCCTGGCACTGGGAGACAACCTGATGGCTCTGCACCATGCTGAGAAACTGCTTCATCAAACCAAGGTGTCTGGGTCCCTGAAGTAAGTCCTTCATTTGTTGTTTATAAGCAGTTCAGAATTGACTGTGTTTCCATCTAGAATAAAGCTGTCAAGATAAAAAGAAACTATTCGGACGGTGTCAATGCCATCAGGACAAACTGGTTGGTCTTGGAAGTCAGAAATGTGTGTTTTGATATCGGGCTTCAAGTAAAACCTGCAGGAAAAGACCTTTTAGATTATTATTTTTGTTTAAATAACCAGAGGGTTTTGAAACTAAGCAGTCTAGTGTCTAGTGAGCTATGGGTCAGTTTTGTACAGGTTATTAGCACGCTGAAGCACACTGGCACACGTCGAGATACGGCAAGTACGTCCTGCAGAATGCCAGCGTATGCTCATATGTGGGCCATAAGTTCCAGGTCAGTTATCTGATGGTTGACATACGTTAAGTGTCAGGTACTCATAAGTCGACACATCTAGCTTATCCGTAACATATAAGTAACTTGTGCATAACGTTTGCGTAACTTATCAAGAACTTTACTCCAAAGCATATCAACGTATCTGACGTGTTCCAGACGAGCGCTGAACGTGTTTCTAACTTCCAGCTACTGTATAATGGGGTATTGGCTGCGTTTTGGTATAAAGGAGGTTCACAGGAGGAAACTGTCAGTTCTCCTCCAGACTTCATTGTGAGCAGACGTTCCACAAGAGATGGAGGATCCAGCAAGGCTGGGCGCATTGCTGCCCCCCACTAGACACTGGCTTGTACATCATTTTATGGGCATTACACTGTCGAGTGTTATGCATAAGTTAGGCTGTCGTTGGACATACGATCTGGACTTGCTATGAATACGCTATGTATACAAAATAGAAAAAATACATGAATCTTCTTTAAGAAGATTCTGGGACATCAGGCATAAGCTGGCTATATAGTAAATGTGTGACAGGGGCTTAAACCAAGCAAATACAAAGGGATGCCATTTGACACGTTGTATCCTCTTTATTCAGGTTCCTGGGTCATCTGTATGCTGCTGAAGCCCTAATCTCTTTGGACAGAATATCTGACGCGATCACTCACCTAAACCCAGAGAACATCAGTGACGTGTTAATGGGGGTGCTCACCAGCGAACAGGACCAGGGTGGGTGTGCTTTTCATCTTCATTATCTTTGCTGAAATTACAGTTTTCTTTCTGCTTTATACACGGTTATTATTTTTTAACAGGACATGAGAAGGGAGATGAACCTGTCGAACCCTGTAAGTTGTCATCATAACAGATGATCAGAAGTTTGCCTAATTTAAAACAGACAGAAATGTGTAGATGAACATAACAACAAAGCTTCTTGGTTCCCTGTGTTTGCAGCGGTGAAAAAGATGCCATTATGTTACCCCAGCAGCGTGACAGCAGCTCGGGCCATGATGCTCTTCAACCTGGGCAGTGCCTATTGTTTGAGGAGCGAATATGACAAGGCGCGCAAATGCCTGCATCAGGTACCTTCTATTCTTTATACGTTTAGCTTCCATCTTATTTCCATCAACTAATTAAACAGAAAAAATACAGTTAAAGGTATAGAGGAAGATATTTTATTTCCGGGTGGATCATCTTAATAACTGGTCCTCCTAATTGTCAATCATTCTGGTGATACGTTTACGTAAGGTCGTCCTACGTGCTCATGCCATTAGCTAGCTTTTTCTGCGCATGCGCTCTTTCAGGCATATATCAGTGGTGACCTACGGTTTCAGACAGTCATTGAAGCTCACCTTTCTCACCGCAGTTCTTTGAAAATGGCCGAGGGTCGTAAGAAAAAGTGTCTACAAGGCGTATGAGAAGGTTGGGGGGGGCCTGCGCCTGCCTCTGACATTAACACCATATGATTGGCTGAACGTTGCCACATGATGTAAAACAACGTGGTTTTCCAGGCATATATGTTTGGTGGAAAAAGTAACTGCAGGACCGTGATATAAAGGACAGGGCTGGGAGGCACTGTAGCTGTGCTCTGTAGCTAACAGGTTAGCCTCTTTTAGCTCGGTCAGTTAGCCACATTAAGTTGCACTACTTGTCAACAACAGCCGTTCATTTTCTATAATGTAGAATAACAGCTGTTTTCTTTATTTAAAATCTCCATGAATCCATTGTTTAAGATGTTCCTTTTGTCCTCTCCTGCTCTCGGATCTTAATAAAAGAAGAAGAAGCACTGAGGTTTTTTGCGTCACTTTGTTTAATGGCAGATCTCAGTCTGTTTTAGAATGAGTGAGAATTTAAAGTAATTTCTCCTTGATGCAGTTGCTAAGAACAACCATTCATGCCCATTTTATCAGGGAGCAATCTGGATTTTATAATGTTGGTTCTGAAGCTCGTCGTTCAGTCCTTCGTGGGCCGACATCAGCGTTGTGAACGTCTGTGTTGCAGCAACATTAGTTGGGATGAGATGCTTTTTAACACCCTCAGTGTGCAACAGATTTATAGGTGTTCAAGAAACGGCAAATACAAAAAGGTTCCCGCTTGGAATTCAGTATAAAAGAAATTAAATTAATAAGAATGATTAGTTAAAGTCTCAGCCCTAGTATGACACTAAAGAATGTCTTTATTGCTGTTAATGCATATTTTACCAACAGGTATTATTTGCTAGACAACAAATGATCAATTATTTCTCCACAAACTTTGTTCTTTTTTGTTTCTAATCAGGCTGCATCCATGATGAGCTCCAAGGAGATTCCACCTGAAGCCATCCTGTTGGGGGTGTACTTGGAGCTACAAAATGGTTTGTTTTTCTTAAAGCCATCTGATTTCTGTTTAAATCAGGTTTTCTCACTTCAAGAGTGGATAACAGGTGGCAACATTAATCTCCAATTAGATTTTTTTTTTGTTTTTCCATGCCCTGTGCATAAAGAGAAGCTCCTGCTACGCATACAACACATCCCGATCTCTGCAGATCTTTTTTACTTTTTTCAAATTGAAACAAGGTCCTACATTTGACTTGGAAAAACAAAACAGAATACAAAGCAAAGCCCCACTTCATAACCATCCAACACAGCTTAAACCAGAACAGAGGGAGGATTTTGATATAAAAAAGGGTAGAAACTAAGAAACTATGTTTAAAGAAAAGAAAAACATGGCTACCAAGGCTGTATTTATAGGCATGAGGCAGTGAGAGGTGAGAGTGAGCTGAGAATGTGCTGGTGAAGATTCTCAGTCATCCAGGTCAGTCATTCCAAAAAGTAAAAAAAAAAAAATCCATTGGACTTTGTTTCCAAGCTTAAAGACGTTTCACTTCCCATCCAGGAATCCTTTTTAATTAGGCTGTATAGCGAAACAACTTTGTTACCGTATTTTCACGACCATAAGGCGCACCGTAGTGTCTAGTGAGTTATGGGTCAGTTTGGTACAGGTTATGAGTACGCTGAAGCACACTGGCACATGTCCAAGAATGCAGAATGCCAGCGTATGCTCATATGTGGGCCATAAGTTCCAGGTCAGTTATCTGATGGTTGACATACGTTAAGTGTCAGTTGCTCATAAGTCATGGCGTCTAGCTTATCCTAAACATATAAGTAACTTGTGTATAATGTCTGCGTAACTTATCCAGAACTTCTCTCCAATGCATATCAGCGTATCTGACGTGTTCCAGGCGAGCGCTGAACGTGTTTCTAACTTCCAGCTACTGTATAATGGCGTATTGGCAGCATTTTGGTATAAAGGAGGTTCACAGGAGGAAACTGTCAGTTCTCCTCCAGACTTCATGGTGAGCAGACGTTCCACAAGAAATGGAGGATCCAGCAAGGCCAGGCGCATTGCTGCCCCCTACTGGACACTGGCTTGTGCATCATTTCATGGGCATTACACTGTCGAGTGTTATGCATAAGTTAGGCTGTCGTTGGACATACGATCTGGACTTGTTATGAAACACTATGTATAAAAAAATAGAAAAAATACATAGAGTTCAGCATATGCCAGCGTTTCAGAAGATTCTGGGACATCAGGAATAAGCTGGCTAAATGTGTGACATCGGCTTAAACCAAGCAAATAGAAAGGGATACCATTTGACACGTTGTATTCCACCTCTTTATTCAGGTTCCTGGGTCATCTGTATGCTGCTGAAGCACATTTATATACCGGTACATGTCCTCTACTATGTTTAAATACCTCTACTGCGTATTTAAAAATAGAGTGGGAGCAAAACTGTGTATGATTGTGCTTTATTCATGTATTTATTACAAAGTATTAATCAAACCTGGGAGCCTGCCGTGAGACAGACACATCGCTGATGACACAGAGCGCTATGATCACACCTCTGAAACAGTTTATTGACGCATAAATTAACTTAAAAAGCAGAAATCTGCCGGCAGAATATGTTCGCTTTTATTATCCTGGTACCTGCAGTTTAGATTATTTAGATGAAAACCATCTACCAGCTGCTGCGGTGAACCGCGAGGAGGCGACCCAGCCAGAGGCTGCTGTTGAATGGGATCCTACTGTCTGCGCACCGCTGGTATGTGGGGGTCTGAGCGGCTCCGACAGAACTAATATTGGAAGGCAGGATGATAATCTGGATGAACTGATCGCACTGATTAAGTTTTCAGGTGGATTTTCTCACTTGAAAACATATTAAAACTACTTTATTCCCACTGATCACAGCAAATATAGCTGCAAGGCA
>NW_015152289.1:63532-81452 GCF_000732505.1 Cyprinodon variegatus
AAGTGAGCTGAGAAGTTTGTGTAAGATTTTTTTAATTTTATTGGGGGAGGGGTGATAAGCTGTGTTTCACTGTACTGTCCCCAGTCAGGCCTGCTTCATTCTGACTACTTTCTGCAGCTAATAATGATGAGCACAAAAGTTAGAGGGACTCAATCCACACCTGATGCATGAAGGATCAGTTCCTGCATCTAGACAGCCTCCTAGTTTGAGATGCACCACATCCTCTTTGTCTTTGAATTCCAGACCTCCTGTCTAGCTCATCTGGATTTGATTAATTAATGCGTTCTGCTCCAACAAAAATAGAATCCATCTGTATTTTAGAGAGAATGGCTGTGTTCACAGAGCCAGTGGGAATTATAGGATCAACTGAAATGGCCTCTGTGTGCCCTGCAGAAGAATGGATGGGTGGCCACACTCTTCTTACAGTGGGGGAAATAAGTATTTGACCCCTTGCTGAGTTTGCAGGTTTGCCCACTTACAAAGAATGCAACATTCTACCATTTTAATCATATGTACATTCTAACAGAGACAGAATCCCAAAGAAAATTTCAAAAATTCACATCATATGAATTTATTAAAATTGATAACCATCTGATGAGGAAAAACAAGTATTTGACCCCCTGGACAAAAAGCAAGTTAATATCTTGTAGAAAAGCCATTATTGGCCAGCACAGATGTCAAACGGTTTTTATAGTTGGTGACAACTGTAACTAAATGTGTAAATCCTCTTGTCTGTGTTTACGGCGTCCCTGAATTGTTTTTTGTTTTCAGGGAACACTCAGCTGGCTCTGCAGATTATCAAGAGGAACCAGCTATTGCCCACTGCTGTTCACAGATCTTCCCCAGACTCCCGTAAGAAACCCCCCCTACCGTTCCAGCCCGTCCAGCCCATCCAGCTGCCCTCGTCCTTCACACAAGTTCAACGGAAATAATCCTCTACAGCAAAGTCAGATCCCTGTAGCTCCTCTTCAGCCAACCCTAATATTTATGAAGTTTCAGGAGCCCTATAACCTGCCGCCATTGTTATCTAGTGAGATCATCTTTCAAACTGACTGAGGACTTTCCACTGTTTGAACAATGAAAATAAATGTATTTGCTGTACGTGTTGTGGACAGTGAGTTTGGTCATTTTGTCAAGTTATACCATCGATTCAACACATCATCTCAGGCACTTTACAGACCGGTTAGTTAAAGGAGACCCAGCTGACTGCATCCAGCAGTATCCACTACTGCTGGATGAGCAAGTGGCAACAGTAGCCATTTGCTTGTGTTGTCACCGACTGCAGCAATCCCTCACACTGAGCATGCATACAGTACCAGTGCAGAGTAAAAACTCATAACTTGAAGAAACTTCCAGCAAAACTAGGCTCAGCTTGAGTGGCCGACTGGGATTGGAGAGGCTTAGAAAAAAACAAAATAACAAGCAGTGATCATTGAATACAGCAACCAGAACCATAAGTGGTTCTCTCTGGGATGCAAACGGTTGACCAGATGAGCTCTGAACTGTTTCATGTCAGAGGAGGATGATTGGGGCACAGACAACCTGTCACAGCAAAGGCGGAGCCTAAAGTATGTCTAGAAGAGAAACTGACCTGAACACTGTGTCGTGCTTATTTAAATAAACGGAGATTGATGGATTTCACATTTATTCATATTTTAGCAAAGAGAGAACAGTTCATCATACAGTCCTAATCGCACAGCATTCAGCCTTGTTCTCCTAGAGCAGCATTCGTTCCCCCTTACTTAGAACAATGGAAAGTAGTCAGAGTCAAAACAAATTACACACACTTTAGTTAACAGTAACATGTTATGAATAAACCTTGAGAAAGAATCTGGTTTGTTATGGCAAGAAGCTATGTCTGGTCTACAAACAACATCCTACAGAGAAAGGTGTGGCCTTGAGAGAGAAACAGACTGAGTGAAAACTTTTATAGTGAGTAAATAGGATAAATTAATATATAAGGAAATCAACAATTTCTGACAACAGACCACCCTTTCGATCCTTGTGTAATCGATATAAATAAAAAAGGAAAATTTATGGAAAAAAAAAAATAAAACCTAAGAAGCTAAAATTGTGAATATATGTAAAGAAAGCAAAAAAAAATAAACTTAAAAAAAATGAAATATATAAAAAAAAAATGCATGACTGCATTAAGTCAGTAGACAATGTTAAATGATTATAATAGATGGAAAAATCATGAAAAGATTATGATAGCTAAAATGTGTTGCCAATAAACAGAGCCCTGGAATCACATCTTAGTTGGCAAAAATATTTACTGTATTTCCCCATGATGATACTTTTATGGTAAAATATCTATTTGCTGAGAATTTTAAATTTTTAGTTCTTATTATCAGTTACCCTTTTTGTTTCCCTGAGAAAAAAAAAGTTCAAATCAGTCAAAACAATAGACTCCTTCATCTCTACAGAG
Source organism: Cyprinodon variegatus (assembly GCF_000732505.1). Lineage (NCBI taxonomy): Eukaryota > Metazoa > Chordata > Actinopteri > Cyprinodontiformes > Cyprinodontidae > Cyprinodon > Cyprinodon variegatus. Next base: position 65,961 of record NW_015152289.1, read on the forward strand.
TGTAAGTCGAATTATTAATCTGAGCTTCAGTAAAAAAAAAAAAAAAGGATCAATCTCTATTCAAAATGTTGAAATCATAACACAAAGATGTTTCACACAGATTCAGTTCAGCTCTTCAGAATCAGGCTCAGTCAAAGCACACATTGAAAAGTTGGAGGATTTAATCTCAGCGCTCCTTTTTCCCAATGGTGGCTGAGATGACCCGATCATCAGAGTTCATTCTCTAATCCAGAAATCTCTGCCAATACTGACCATCAGCCATCAGGTGCTCATCTAACACTTGGACTTTCTTTGTATTAAGAAACTTATATCAAACACTCAGATACTAAAAATGTTCACCTTTCATTAAAATACAACACATCACAACACATTTCCCTTCTCATTCATGTTGTATAATTAAAAAATCAAAAAGCCAAAACTGATGTCAGACATCTTCAGGTGGGCGTCTTCATCTTTCTGTTGATGTTGGTCCCTTAAACAGGCGACATTTTGAACGAGGTTCAATGGGTGGTCTGCAGAACAGCTGGTCCTCAACACATCAGGTGGACTACTGATGTGTTAATTAACCAATCAGAGGGGATTATTCTGCCCCTTTATTCTGATTTGTTTTGTTGAAGTCCTTCCTGGTTCCTTCTGGATAAGGTCAGAGGAGCTCTGATCACTTTCTTTTGATGACTTTGAGCCACACCTCCTCGTGCTGAAGGATGGCTGAGATGGTCCTCGATCAGAGTCTCCAGGCACCATGGTCCCTCTGTAAAGCCGCCTCTAAGGGAAAAAGGTCTTGTGGGTCATTTTAATGTGTCACCTCTCAGTCCCAGTCTGGCCAGAGGTCAGTGGTCTGGTCCGTTCTGTGATCCAGGAAAGGGTCGACCCATCATGAGCTTGTGTGGAGGAAAACTGGGAGTCAAACTTACCAACATGCTGAATTAAAGAAATCCAAACAAACTTCTCCTCTGCAGAGGAGGGAGGGAGGACCTGCAGCAATGTAAACAAGGGGAGACACTGCAGCACAGCCTTATCTGTTGCTTCCACCAGACATAATCTGTGTGGAAGAAGAAAATAGCCTTTCCATCCGAATTCAAGAACGATGTTTCCAAGGCAAAGCAAAATCAAAGAACCAGAAACAAGAGTTTCATGAGGAGAAGAAACACCAAACCAGGGGTGAAAGAAGCTGAACCATCAACAAACATCAACAAAGCTGGTTTTTCCAAACGCACATCAGACAGAGGTGTTCAAGGGTCTGGAAAGGGGTGTGGCACGCCAGAGAGTGGAACAGTGCTGGAGCGCTGCAGAGTCAGCTGTGGATCAGTCAAAGGGCGCGCTGCAGACACATCGCCCGCAACAGAGGCAGCATAACAAGCGGAGCCCAACTTCCAGCCTCTGATTTTTAAGTAAAACTCTTGAATTTTAGGTTTTATCAGGAAAAGAAAAGGACTGTTTTATCATGCCACTTTTTCTGTGGCTTTTTGTATAAATAAAACACTTGAACTTAAGTGCTTCACAGTTTGGGTTTTTGAGTTGCTTGCTCCCCCTTGTGTCAACGACTGAGTGTGGGGCCATGCTGGTCACAGCTTTATTTTGGCGTTGCTGGCAAGACACAAGTAGGGAGCAACACTCATATCCACACAAGGGCACAACATGATGATGCCAGGGTGCACCTTGGGTGCCTAAGTACAAAGGGATTGAAGATGAACTAAAATATGTGGACTGGAAAGAACAAGTGCATGGACTTTTAAATGCTCAAGAATTGACAGAGTCAAGGAAAGTGGACATTTTAATAGGGGCTGTAGCTGGAGAAGCGAAGCAGCCGGTAAATATTTTAGATGACACTGAGCGAGATCAGGTCCGTAAAATTTTTAATCATTTGGACACATTGTATGGTGATAATACTCCAGTTGCTGTGTTAAGGTCACAATTCTTTGGTTGTATTCAGAAACCTGATGAATCTGTGAAGTCCTTTACTTTAAGGTTGAGAGAACTGTGCTGCAGGTTGCGGCAGCACAGCCCATCTGATGCACCTACCGACGCAAACTTATTCGACCAGATGCTGCTTGGCCTTTGTGAGGGTCCCCTGTCCCACACACTCCGAGCCTATGTGCGACATAATCCTAGAGAGGACTTTGTTGCTGTTCATTGGGAGGCACTGCAGCTTAAAGAGGAACATAACGGCTCCCATAGACTACAGAGTATGTGTTATGCAGTAGGTGAGTCAACGCAGAAGCGCCCATTGTCTGACTGCAACTGGAAAGAAGATTTAAAAAAGGAAATAATGCATGATCTGAAAGAACAAATGAAAGATTTGGCAAAAGAAGTAATTAATGAGTTCAGACCTCTTTTACAACAAAGTCAGGGGGATATTGCTGCTTCAGGTGTGTCAAGATTACCACAAAGACAGCCTGGGTATTCCCGTGGCTGGACCAGAGATGGACAGCCAATATGCAGGCAGTGTAAGCGAGCAGGCCATATTGCCAGGTTTTGCCAAGCACCTGATGGAGAACAGCCAGCTTGAAACTAAGTAACCCTGCTGCTGAGGCCCAGGCAGTGGGGATGGGTTGTATAACTAATGATCAAGGGGCCACAGCACCATTCATTGGTACATGTCCTACCATAGAGTTATCTGTGGGTGGAGTGAGAATGACAGCTTTGCTGGATACTGGCTCTCAAGTGACATTGGTCCAACAAAAAGTCATGGATTCCCATTTTCCTCAAATGGGAAGTGACAAACCTTTGGTTTAAAAGCTGCCAATGGCCTCACCATCCCATACTCTGGGTATGCTATCATGGACTTTGAGGTCGAAGGATTTAAAATACCAGACAAAGGTGTTGTCATTGTAAAAGATGACTGTTCTATCCACCCACTCATTGTGGGCATGAATGTTATTGCCGCTTGCTGGGACATTGTTTTCAAAGGTGGAACGTCAGCCCTGCCCCCACAGAAGTGGAAGCCACACCAGGTCTGGGATGAGGCATTTGCCACCTGCCAGAGGATTTCTACCGCTAAGGAGGAAGGGGATTCCCTTGGATTTGTTCAACCTGCCTGCCGCCGAGGAATACAGCAGAAGGTGGAGCTCCAGGCCTGTGCAGAGGTGGAGAAAGGTGTTTTCTGTGGATGAAGAAGATGTCGGGAGGACAGACTTGGTCCAGCATAGCATACACACAGGATTGAGGAGACCTTGACATCTTTAACAAATACTCAATGGTTTTCAACGCTGGATTTGGCCAGTGGCTACTGGCAGGTGGAGATGGATCCTAAAGACAAAGAGAAGACTGCATTTACCTCACCACTTGGTCTCTTTGAGTTTGAACGCATGCTGTTTGGGCTTTGTAATGCTCCCGCCACATTTCAGCGTTTAATGCAGCAATGCTTAAGTGGCCAACTTACAGACTCTGCCTTGGTCTATTTGGATGACAATATTATATACTCACCAGATTTTTCTTCCCATGTTAAACATCTCAAAACTGTTTTCCAGAGGCTTTGGCAGCATGGTCTGAAACTTAGATTGGACAAATGTAAGTTGTTTCAGTCTCAGGTTAAGTTTCTTGGCCACCTTGTTGACAGGAATGGGGTGAGACCTGATCCTGAAAAAATTATTGCTGTAAAGAATTACCCTGTTCCAAATACCATTCTCCAGGTCAGAGCTTTTCTAGGCCTGGATGGGTACTACAGGAGGTTTGTCCCTGGTTTTTCCAAAATGGCTCACCCTTTAAACTCTCTGTTAATTGGGACACCTGCTAATAGGTCACAGAAAAAGATTACTTGGACAGATGATTGTCAGGAAGCATTTGGACAGTTAAAGACTGCACTTACACAAGCCCCTGTTCTTGCTTATGCTGATTTCTCCCTACCATTTGTCCTTTATACCGATGAAAGTAAGCAAGGTTTGGGTGCTATCTTAGCCCAGGTGCAAAGTGGGTGAGAACATGTGATTGCCTATGCTAGTCGGAGTCTGCATCCTGCTGAAAGGAACGATGCAAACTACAGCTCTTTTAAACTGGAACTCTTGGCCTTAAAGTGGGCCATCACAGAAAAGTTTAAGGACTATCTGACGGGAGCCAAGTTCACAGTTTTTACGGATAACAACCCAGTGGCACACCTTAAAACTGCTCATCTGGGAGCAACAGAACAACGCTGGGTAGCGCAGTTGGCCTCTTTTGACTTCATTGTAAAATATTGGGCAGGGAAAGAGAATGTTAATGCTGATGCCTTGTCCAGATTTCCCGTAGGCCCACCATCAGAGGTCCAAGCTGCCTATGTAACCAATGTAGCGGATTCTCAGGAGCCTGGATTACAGACACAGGATTGGAAGATTGCTCAAGAGTCGGATATGGACCTAAAACTTGTGCAAAGGTATGTGACACAGGGAACCTTACCTGATGCACAAACCAGAAAGGGCTTGTCAGACGTCACCTGTAAAATCTTGAAACAGTGGGGGAAACTTGTACTCCAGGATGGTGTTGTTTAACAGACTGTAAAACTGATGAAACTCTTTTCCAAGTTGTATGCCCCACAAACAAGCGAAGAGAGGTGTGGGAGAAGTACCATCATGCAACTGCCAATGCAGGAGTGAAGAGGACCTTGTCCAGAATCCGTCGATTCTTCTATTGGCCCAATATGGAGAGTTGGGTTGGGTTGTCTGTAGCTTGCAGAACAGGGTGGAGCCCCACTTCACCCCATATCTGTGTCTTACCCCCTTGAGGTTATTGGCCTAGATTTCCTTTCTCTGGGTAGACCTACAGATAGGTACCAGATTATTTTGGTCATGACTGATTGGTTCACACGCTATTCATGGGCCGGTCCATCAAAGGATCAAACTGCCCAGACAACAGTTGACGTGCTATGGTCACATGTGATTCAGACATTTGGTTGTCCAGCTAGATTTCATACGGACGGAGGGCCAAATTTTGAATCTGCACTAATGCAAGAGCATTGTAAGTGCTACGGTATCACTAAAAAAAGGACCACTCCATATCACCCTTCAGGGAACGGAAGTGTAGAGAGGATGAACCAAACCCTCTTGAATATGTTGTGGTCTCTTGGAGCAGAGAGACAGCACAGGTGGCCAGAGTATCTACTGTACCTGAACTGTTGCAGGCCTATAACAACACTATCCATGGTTCTACAGGTTATGCCCCTTCATTTTTGATGTTTGGTAGACACTTGAGGCAGCCAGTGGATGTGGGTTTGGAAGTAGGACCATCCCAGTCCCAGCGCGACATGGGAGGGTGGGTCAAAGACCATCAAGCAAAGCTGTCTTCTGCTTACGAACTTGCTAAACGGTACATGGCAAAAGCTGCTTTGTATAGCAAGAAGCAATATGACAGGAAAGCACAGGCTCTGCCTCTGGTACCTGGCGACAGAGTGTGGGTGAGGGATAGAAATAGGAAAGGACAAGGTAAACTGCATCCAGTATGGAATGATGAACCCCATGTTGTCCTGGAGCAAGTGGGTAAAACTGGGGTAGTGTACAAAGTGCAGCCACAGAAGGGGGGCCGTGAAAAGATGTTGCACCGCAATGCATTGAAACTTTGTATTGCTCTTTTCGCAGAAGAACTCCAGTCGGTAGCCAAGGAAGAGGGTGTAGTGGAGACTAGTACAGACCCCCCATTTTATGGTGTCAAACTCACCCCCTTAGCCCCATTTCAGGAAGAGATTTTAGGACCTCGGCGCTCTGCAAGAGCAAACCTAGGACAACCTCCTGCTCGCTATAGATCAGATGATTAGTGACAGGGACTGTCACTGTAAAAGTGTGGGAGGAGATGTTGCACAGTGAAAAATATGAATTATGTTTTTCTTTCATTTAAATGTTAGTTTTATGCTTTGCATGTTTGGAGGGGAAGATATGATTTGTTTTTCTTTGTATTTTCTTCTTGAGCTTTGCATGTTTTGATGTTTGTTTATATGATTGTGTTTTCCTTTATTTAGACTTTTGAATTTTTCCTGCATGTTGGGGTGTTTTGGTATTTGTTTTTCCCTTGTGACAATCCATGCGCACTGGACTGAAGTAGTTGTCTGGGGAGGCGGAGTGCATTAATTGCGCTGCGTAATTGCTGCGCTCAGGTGTGAGCAAGGGCTGATTAAAGCCGACATAAAAGGAGTCTGAATGAAAGGAAGTGCAGAACTGAATCTGCAGGTGACAGAGACGGACGCGCTGCCGGAGGAGAGGCAGGCAGGATCCGCGCGCCAGGCACATCACCGGAAGGTGCACAGATGGCCCAGTAAAGGGTATCAGGGCAGAGGAGGAACCTCGCCTGTAAGTGGCGCTCCCCCTCGCTTAAAGCATAAACAGGAATATATCTTCCGACAGGGTTTTGGCGCGTGGATGCTGGCGTTCTCCCTGCTTCCCTTTTAGCTGGATCGGTCTGGAAAGGGGTGTGGCACGCCAGAGAGTGGAACAGTGCTTGAGCGCTGCAGAGTCGGCTGTGGAACAGTCAGAGGGCGGGCTGCAGACAGATCGCCCGCAACAGAAGCAGCATAACAAGCGGAGCCCAACTTCCAGCCTCTGATTTTTAAGTAAAACTCTTGAATTTTAGGTTTTATCAGGAAAAGAAAAGGACTGTTTTATCATGCCACTTTTTCTGTGGCTTTTTGTATAAATAAAACATTTGAACTTAAGTGCTTCACAGTTTGGGTCTTTGAGTTGCTTGCTCCCCCTTGTGTCAATGACTGAGTGTGGGGCCATACTGCCCACACATACTTGTTTTAATGTGCCAGAATGTATTATTATTATTTCCACTCTTTCAGGAAAATATGCCACTTCGAGTCAAATCCTCAGGAATTAATTATTTATTTTTTGCAAATCTGCCATTTTAGTTAATAAACTCATAGCCTTTACGTATTTTAGTTGCATTTTCCAAACTACATCCCATATATTTGGTCATCTGTAGGGTAACATTTATTTTTAATACTTAAGAGATGAAAATTGCTGATTACATTGTTCATAAGTGTACCTCAGGTCTGATTTATGAGGAGTAGATCCTCTCAGATCAGACCTAATGACGTGAACACCCAGGTATTTGAGAGTTTAAAATGCCTTGGTGTTCACGCAATAATAACAAGGACTGGACTCATAACACTGACTCCCTGTATAAGAAGGGCCAGAGCTGCCTCCACTTGCTGATGAGGATGAGGTCCTTTGGAGTGTGTAGGCCCCTGCTTAAAACCCATGTGGTGGCATCAGCCCTCCTCTATGCTGTCATCTGCTGGGCCCCTGGATGTGCATAGCAGATCAAAAAGAGACTGAACTATTGAGAAAGGCTTTTTCTGTCCTTGCCTGCATCTCTGGACTCAGTGGAGGAAGAGGTTGAGAGGAGGGTGCTGGTCAAGCTTCCATCCATCATGGACACCACCTTCCACCCTCTGCATCAGACTGTAGAGGAGCTGAGCAGCTCCTTTAGTCAAAGACTTTTACACGGTTTGTAAAAGGAGCCCTAGTGCAGGTCATTCATCCCTGCTGCAACCAGGGATGAATGCAGCACTACATCGGAAATATATATATAAATCTCAGGACTCTGATATCTAACAAACATGTTAGCATCAAGCCATAGCCATGTCTGTTTTAAGACTTAACCAGCTCTCTTGTTTTAATCATCTGCTCTTCCATCAATGAAACAGCCTCACCAGGGACCCTCCGACACATAAAAAGTTGCCTAATTCCGTCATTTTCCACCGATGTGTTACTGTTCCTCCCAAACTACTCACATCTTTGTCAGTGAAGCTGAGGGCTCCATATCTCTTCCTTCATGGCGCACATCTACATTAAGATCCAAAGTTAAGATAAGGAAGAGGGTAACTCTTCCTTATCTATGACATGTCATGCCCTGAATAAAAAAGGCTTCCTTCCTCTAAGATGCAGGTCAACTATTCCAACTGTTTTGTTCGATCAAGATGTGCATCACTGAAATAAAAATCGTATGCACCCCGTAACCATAAATGTATCTTTTCACCTCATGTGAGGGGTGTAAGATGTGAAAAAGCTCACAGAGCACAGAGTGGGGGCGTTTCTCAATTCACGAGAGTACGTACTCGCATTCTCGTCAAGTCCGTTCTTGGCGAGAACGCAGGAAGTTCGGACTTGACGAGAACGCGAGCACACAAGCACGTATGTGTATTGGAACAGAAGCGTACTCGTGACGTCATCACATGCAATGTTCTTTAGCATTTATTTAACAGTCAAAACTATTTATTCCCTACACAAAACATTTTGAAAACAATATTTTTAATTTCTAAAGCTTAAAAAAGATTTTTTAAAAAACCGAACCGCAAAAAACCGCCATCAGAACGAGCGGTAGTTCACACATGACTAGACCGAGAGAAGTGCACTACAGACGGAGTAAATTTAGCCCTGGCTGCGGTTACCCTCGGAGGTCTGCTGGTCACTCTGGTCCGCTCAACGTCAGACTTTTTTTTTTTATTTCGCACTAACTCTGTAAACAGACCACACAGGGAGGCTTCAATGTATAATGTTATCACCTCAAACGATTTCAAAACGTACTTTTGAAGAACAACAGCAGCAGAAAAGGGAATGTTTAACTTAACACTGTGAGCGCTGTCTCGAATCAAGCTGTGGCCGCGGGGCATTCTGGGGAAACGGTCAGTCTGAAGAACGCACAAGTCTGCTCTGATGCATGCTCGATAAAGAGGGCGGGGTGAGAACAACATCCGGGGATTTGATGCGTTCTCGATCTGGCGTTCGCGAGAATTGGAACGGTACTTGGGCTGAGGCTGATGACGTGTCACGAGTACACGAGCACACGAGAACGCTCAAGAACGCATATTGAGAAACGCCCAGAGTTCCTCACTTTCCCCAGTCTCCATGACAACAGTTAAATGTAACCTACATGCCAACAATATTTTGTCAGTAAAATATTTTATATAAAATCCACAAATACTACTTGCTAGAAAGAAATGTGTTAACAAAAAATGAACTTTGTAGACAGGAGTCTAAATATGTTTATTACATCACCTGGTTTTCTGTTGACATACACAGAAAAATGGAATTCACTCAGTGGTGAACCTAAGGTGTTCACTATGATCTGCACTTTGATCTTTACAGCGTGTAGCTTCACACGCTGTAGAATTAAACCAGTAACTAGAAAAAGCTGTTTCAGAGAAACAGCAAAGTGGGAATGCTTTTTTCTGCTGAATGAAAAAAGAAAAATTAGCTAAAGAAACTGCATAAATGAAAAGAAGTAGAAATTAGCTGAAGAATATATGAAAATGTGATAGGAAGTATTCAGAAACTTCAAACAGCAGAAAACAGTGGAATCATCTGAAGAATTTGTAGGGTAGAATCATTTGACAGAATAATGGCAGAAACACACTCATCTTAAAAGCAAAACATTGAATGGAAATGTTAGAGCTTCATTAAGAAATGTGCGTTGTCAACAGGCCATGGTAGTATAATTTGAAGAAATTGGTTGAGATTGGGTCATAGCTATGAACCATACGGCACAATGAATGAGTGTGTGTTAGCCAGAAGCTTTTATTTAGTAAAGTCCATCCATCCATCCATCCATCCAATCATCTTCTTCCGCTTATTTGGGGTCGGGTCACGGGGGTAGCAGCTTCAGTAGGGAGTCCCAGACGTCCCTCTCTCGAGCCATTTGGGCCAGTTCCTCCGGGGGAATCCCAAGGTGCTCCCACGCCAGCTGAGAAACATAGTCCCTCCAGTGCGTCCTGGGTCTCCCCCTGGCCCCCCTCTCAGTGGGACATGCCTAGAACACCTCACCAAGGAGATGTCCAGGAGGCATCCTAATCAGATGCCAGAGCCCCCTTAACTGGCTCCTCTTGATTTGGAGGAGTAGCGGCTCAACGCTTCACAGCAGACGCAGCACAAATCTGCCTGTCGATATCCCGCTCCATCTTCCCCTCATTTGTGAACAAGACCCCAAGATACTTAAACTCCTCCACTAGGGGCAGTACATCCTCCCCAACTTGGAGAAGGCACTCTATCCTTTTCCGGCTCATGACCATGGTCTCGGATTTGGAGGCACTGATCCTAAGGCCACCAAAACAGATCCCCTCAACACCTTGGCTGCGCATAGAAATTTTGTCCATAAAAGTTATGAACAGAATTTGTGACAAAGGACAACTTTGACGGAGTCCAACACTCACCGGAAACGAGTCTGACTTACTGCCGGCAATGCGGACAAGGCTCTGAGACCGATCATACAGAGACCTAACAGCCCCTATTAAAGGGCTTGGTACTCCATACTCCCAGAGTATCACCCCCAAAGGACCCCCCGAGAGACACGGTCGAATGCCTTCTCCATATCCACAAAACACATGTAGACTGGTTGTGCAAACTCCCAAGTACCTTCCAGAATCCCGCTGAGGGTGTACAGCTGATCCAGTGTTTCACGGCCAGGACGAAAACCACACTGCTCCTCCTGAATCTGAGATTTGACTATCGGACAGACCCTCCTTTGCAGAACCCTGAAATAGACCTTACCAGGCAGGCTTAAGAGTGTGATTCCTCTGTAGTTGGAACACACCCACCTGTCCCCTTTTTTAAATAGAGGAACCACCACCCCAGTCGGTCAGTCCAAGGGAACTGCCCCTGATGTCCATGCAATGTTGAAGAGCTGCGTTAACCAACACAACCCCACAACATCCAGAGCCCTAAGGTACTCATCCACCCCAGAAGCTTTGCCTCCGAGGAGCTTTTTAACCACTTCAGTGACTACAGCAACAGAGATGGGAGGACCCAAGCCAGAGCCCCCAGGCTCTGCTTCCTCAATGGAAGACGTGTTGGTGGGATTAAGGAGGTCTTCGAAGTACTCCGCCCACTGGCATACGACATCCCAAGTCGAGGTCAGCAGCACACCACCCTCACTATAGACAGTGTTGGTACTGCACGGCTTCCCCCTCCTGAGACGCCGAATTGTGGACCAGAATCCCTTTGAAGCTGTACAGATTTTATTTTGTAGAGTCCCTATAGTCTTATTTTAAAAGTCTACCATGGATGTGTGTCAAGGGAAGGGTCATGCCCAGCAGTGATATAGAATCCATTTCTAAATGCGAAATCACTGGTTGTCCATGTTATGGGTGAATAAATGCTGTATTAGAGCGTAAATGGGAGACTTTTATTGGGAAATATGCTCTGGGGTGTGTTTAGATAAGGTGCCTGGAGTCTAATAAAAACAAGCGGGTGGAGTTAGGGTCATAATGCTGAGCCATTTGCATCAATTAATACACAAGTATAATATAGAGGCTTTTATTTTGTAGGGTCCCAAGAGTCTTATTTTGAAAGTCTACCATGGATTTGTGTCAAGGGAAAGGTCATGCCTAGCAAAGATATAGAATTCATTTCTAAATGTGAAATCACTGGTTTTCTATGTTAATGGATGAATAGATGCTGTATTAGAGCATAAATGGGAGACTTTTATTGTGAAATTTGCTCTGGGGTGTGTTTTGAAGAGGTCCATAGAGTCTAATAGAATCAAGCTGATAGAGTTTGGGTCATAAAGCTGAGCCATNATAGTGTAGAGCAAATTTAGATTTGACCAATGAGAGGCCTCCTGTCTGCGGTCACCTACAATTTTGGAGAGGTGCATCAGAGTGTCTGCGGAAGGGGAGGGGGCATATCTGCGTTAACTGTGACAAACACACCGACAACCTGGTTTCTGAGTATAAATCAGCCTTTAGTAGTTGATACGCGGCCGATCAGGGTTCAAATCTGACCTGTGGTCCTTTGCTGCATGTCTCTCCCCGTCTCTCTTACCCCGTCCTGTGCAAAAAGAGTCACTAGTTGTGTAAAAAAATAAAAATATGCCGATCTCCAACATCTTTAAACAAAGGTTTTGATGGCAGCAGCACAGCTGATATTTCTCTCCAGGATGGCGTCACAGCCAAACAAGAGCAGACCAGATTAAAGTACTATGAGAAAAAGCAGAGATAGGATAAAGTTAGAGATTGAACTAATAGATTCTGCAGAGTGGGAGAGTAGAGATAGAATGAAGCAGAATGATGAAAAAGGGGTCCCTTTGTCCTCCAGCAGTCTAAGCCTTTAGCAGCATAACTATAGAGATAGCTCAGCATAACCTGAGACACTCTAACTATAAGCTTTATCAAAAGGGAACGTTTTAAGCCTACCCTTAAAAGTAGACAGGGTGTCTGCCTCATGGACTAAAACTTGTAGTTGGTTCCACAGTTATATACTCACCTTTATTGACAAAGGTTAAACAGAGATGCAGCTCCGTATAGATCCACTACAAAAATTGATCTGGAAATAAGTACATCCGTGTCCTGCCCCTTTCAGTGGATAAGTACAAGTATCTTCCAATTGAATTAGTATTTTGGCCCCTAAATCAAGATGCACTTAAACCTTAAATAAGATAATATAGATATTTCTTTTTCTTTATTATATAAAGTGCAAAAATCTTAATCTGTGTGCAGATTTTACCGACCAAATCAAGTGAAAAGCATTAACCCCATCAATGTTGTACTCACTTTTAGTTTCAATAACTTTTTTGTCACTGAGATATTACAACATGAAAAGTCAGATTATATTCCTATACTAACAAAAAAAATGCGATTGCAATAAAATAAGGCTATACACTGCAAGTGTTTGTCCTGATAATAATTTAATTGTCCTCATTGAGCCTAAATAGAAAACCAGCACAGGGCCAGATGAGAAGACATAAACAAATGTGGCGCCATCTACTGGCAGTGACTAAACAACCAGAAAGCCAGATGTTGGCCATTGACCCAGCTACTAAGTAAATCTAGACCGTTTTAACCATGCTATAATACCTTGTTCAAAAACTGACAGCTCGGAGAATATGGTTTAAAACTGTTGCTAACAGCAATAGCATTATTAGCATCGACATTTACACACATTTGTTCCCTAAGTTTGAGCTTCAGCTTTAGAGAAACTCCAACAGTCAGACTGTTTACTCACTGGAGTTTTTACCTTGGATAACATCTTCTTTTACCTTTTTAAACTTTATCTTGGATTTTTTTTTTTTTTGCAACTACAATGAGAGTTCCAACTTAGCTTGCCTCTGTTGCGTCGACTTATTGACCTATTGTACGCATGCACAGTGATGTAATCCTGGAAATGCTATACTCTTTGTGTATATATTTACTATTAAACTGAGAAAAAACAAAGCCTAAACGATAAATACTACACCAGCAGGTTGTCATAAACGTAATTTGCAACCAGACTGACTATGTCCCTTCATCAAACTAATTTCACTATCACACAATGAAGTTTGTAAATACAAAGAAACCTTTAAAAATAATGATATTATTTTTAAGGATAAAAACCTATCCAATAAACCCTATTTTTTTCTTTATTAAAAAAAAATATTTATACCTTAAAACCTAGTTAATGATTATAACACTGTTAATAATTTGTCTTTCCCCCCCCCCTCACCATTATTTGCAGGACTGTTTGGTGTAATATTTTCTACCTGTTTCAGATTAAGCCGCCTCCCCCTAGTCAGATTAATTTTTTACATTGGCCCCTTGATTTTACGTTATTTCATCATGTTCTACTCACCAATATTAGTTTTGTTCATCCTGTCCGCTGAACTGCTGCTAGTTTTACAAACATGCCTGAAAGATGTCTAGTGCTACTACCACAGATGATCTCACTCACGAAATGGAATTGAACCATTCAGATTAGCTAGAATGAATAGAAGGGGTAGAGTGTAGCCGCCTGTGGCCCGGGCTGCCTGTTATGACTCCAGTCACGGATGACGTCATACACAATCCGCTTTGTTTAAAAAAAATAGAAATATAAAAAATATAACTGCGGATGTCTGGGGGACAGTGATTCGCCTACATGTTATGAATGCTGGCGTACCATAAATGATAAATTATGAACAGTTTAGTTTGTGCCTTCAAGTCGTTGCCCATAGGAAGACGTTACTTGGATACAGAGATGGGAAGTAACGNTCTCAATTCAGAGGGACCCTGCCTGTCTTTGCCTAGGGCCCCAAATTTCCTAAACCCGCCCCTGGTTAGGACCCCTTTGACCCTGTTTGCCATGGGTTTCTGTGTTGTGGACTGGCGTATATGAGGAGCATTTCCATGAGTATATCTGCTATAAAAGTTGTCTGAAGTTTTGCAACACTGGTTCCCAAATCCTGGGTGTTAAAACCATCGGAATTTCAGACTCTGGTGACACACCTCATTTTTTTCATTTTATTGTTAATGGAAAGAAGTCAGCATTTATGTAGGAGAGACAAAAGACAGAACCAGACATTGCTTGACATCAACTTAGGATAAATGTGGTTTTTCACAAACCACTGACCTCTCCCAAAGCCTACTTTTAGACCTTTGGGAGGCTTAAAGTCCATTCCATAGGCCTCGGTTTCCTCTACTGTTTGGGTGAGATTTTTTGATTGATGAGCCATGGCCAATTAGAAGCTTAGCCGCTGAGGCCCACAGAGACATGGCTGATCTCAGACACAAACACTGCTGGCTATTGGGGCTTGGTGATACCTGTTGTCTGTGGAAATCTATGGAGCAGCTGGGAGGGACACCAGGTCTTCCCTGCAAGTTTTGGATGCTTGAACCAACACAGATTATCTTCAGAAAACAAGTCCGTCTGTAGTCTAATACCCAGAAATCGTATATCCCAGAAAGGAAAATCCATAGGGTGATGTCAGGTTTCCCGTACGGTGCCATCCCATTGGGGCAGGGCATGGTGAGCGTCTGCCCGACTGGTCAGGCTGACAGGGAGTGTTTGACGAGCAACAGGGCGCCAGCCAGGGGGCTCATTAGACAAACTGTGACAACAAGACGCTGGCCTTGAAAATCAATTATAAACAGAAGAGCGTCTTTGCATCTGTTTCTGCTTGGAGTTATGCAGCCATGTCTGCCCCGCTCTGTTTTTTTCAAAAGATCTGACTCCGCTGCCACTTAGTGGCTCGTCCCTGTGGGATTACTGATGGCACTCAAACCTCTGGTACAGTGCTTGTAAATCAACCCAGATGAAGCGAGGTGATGACAGCTCTAGGAGGCCCCGTAATTCGCTGACAACATTTACTGGGGAAGCCTGAGAGAATATTGTTTTTTATCAGCTCCCGACCCATTCTCCTCCATGGCAAGAATGTTTGAAAACCTCATTGGCTTTTCTTTTCAATTCTGAAAAAATAAAAATGAAAAAAATACATAAAGACCTGGAAGCTATTACCTAAGTCATTTTTTATTCTTCCTTAAATCAAACCTCTTCATTAATTAAAAACCCATCACATATAAAAATGATCTTAAGACACTGGTCATCCCTCCCTGATTCCCACCCAGGAACCTTTCATCCAGATTATGTCAAAAGCAGAAAAGTCTCTAAGGTGTGCAGAACTCAGCTGTAAGGGTTCTGACCCGGACAAAACCACAGAATCACATCACTCCAACACCCAGCCTTGCTTGCCTCTAATTATAGCAATGTGACTATTAAAGGAATAGTACACCCAAAACATGATTAGCCTTCATTTTCTACTCACCCCCATGCTGAACAACACTCTGGAGTACTTTTTTGATAT
>NW_015152290.1:0-1347 GCF_000732505.1 Cyprinodon variegatus
GAACATCTACTGACCCACAGAACATCTACTGACCCACAGAACATCTACTGACCCACAGAACATCTACTGACCCACAGAACATCTACCTGATCCACAGAACATCTACTGACCCACAGAACATCTACCTGATCCACAGAACATCTACCTGAAGACCAGAACATCTACCTGATCCACAGAACATCTACATGAAGACCAGAACATCTTCTATGTACCTGAGGTTGGGTTCACGTTGTCCTTCAACTCTTTGACTTTAGCCGTCACCTGGAAAAGGAAAAAAAGATTCAGAAGATTCATCAACAACATCAGCACCATGAGTCCAATCTAAGCGGTTCTAGATCCAGGACATAGTCCAGAACAACTTCAGGGAACCTGTCTATGTAACCGGACCTCTGGACCCAAAGGTTCTGGCCTGGGACTGGACCAGGACCAGCAGATGACATACATGGCTGGCTGTGGAACCGGACCTAGGGGAACCTCCTGATGCTGTCAAACTCACAGCAGACACGGATCGTCCAAGCTCCTGAGCGATCTTCTCCCATCGGCCTGGAGTTCCTCCAGGGAATTTGACCATCAACCTGCTAAGGAGGCTGAAGTCGTCTTCTGTCCATTCTGACACCTAAGACAGAGGGACAGCCAGAGGTCAGAAGGAACAGAATAAGGACAGGTTGTCTAAGAGAGCCCTAGGTTTCCCACCTTCTTCTTGGGACCTTTCAGGTCCTGCAGCCAGTCGTCCATTTGGTCTTCAATGTCCTCAATGGATGTGGTCTGGTCATAGTTCTGGTGGTTCTGGTTCTCTGAAGGTACATAAACTGGAAATTCCACTTTGGGCTTCTTGACTTTTGGTCGTTTCTCTCCTGTGAAGGCAGAAGCAGGAGGAGAGATCAGAAGGAACCATGAGTTCTTCATCGGTTCTAGGTTAGGTTCCAAAGAACAGAAGCCTGGAAGGAGAAGATGGGGTTTACTTGGAGCAACTTCCTGTTCAGCTTCAGCCTCCTGTTCCGTCTTCATTTGCTGATAGTCCTCATAGTACTGCTTCACCTCCTGGAACACAGAGACCTGGACTGAGAAGAGGCAAGAACCAGAACCTTGGTGGAAACCAGCGAATACACAGAGACCAGGACTAGAGGAACCCAGGAGACCAAGATCCAGACTAGAGACCAGGACTACAGCTTAGCCCATGGAGACCTAAGACCAAGGTCCAGAACAGAGACCAAGACTACAGCTGAGACCAAGGTCCAGACTAGAGACCAAGACTACAGCTGAGACCAAGGTCCAGAACAGAGACCAGGACTACAGCTGAGACCAAGGTCCAGACTAGAGACCAAGACTACAGCTGAGACCAAGGTC
>NW_015152290.1:3658-4773 GCF_000732505.1 Cyprinodon variegatus
CAGGACTACAGCTGAGACCAAGGTCCAGAACAGAGACCAGGACTACAGCTGAGACCAAGGTCCAGACTAGAGACCAAGACTACAGCTGAGACCAAGGTCCAGAACAGAGACCAGGACTACAGCTGAGACCAAGGTCCAGAACAGAGACCAGGACTACAGCTGGAACCCATGGAGAACTAAGATCAAGGTCCAGAATAGAGTCCAGGACTACAGCTGAGACCAAGGTTCAGAACAGAGACCAGGACTACAGCTGAGACCCATGGAGAACTAAGACCAAGGTCCAGAACAGAAACCAGGACTACTGCTAAGACCAAGGTCCAGAACAGAGACCAGGACTACTGCTAAGACCAAGGTCCAGAACAGAGACCAGGACTACAGCTGAGACCAAGGTCAAGAACAGAGACCAGGACTACAGCTGGAACCCATGGAGAACTAAGACCAAGGTCCAGAACAGAGACCAGGACCAGGAGCATAGATCCACGCAACAAAAATCCACCCAAGGAGATACCTAGATAGGTACCTAGAAGAAGGGTCTAGGTGTGATGCAGGACCCATGGGACCTGCTAGAGACTACAACCTGCTAGAAACTAGGACCTGGATCTGGTCCAGGACCTATGGAACCTGCTAAAGACTGGCACATTGGTGTGGTCCAGGACCTACATGTATGGGACCTGCTTGAGATTAGGACCTGGGTCTGGTCCAGGACCTATGGAACCTGCTAGAGACTGGCACATTGGTCCGGTCCAGGACCTATTGGACCTGCTTGAGATCAGGACCTTGGTCTGGTCCAGGACCTATTGACCCTGTTAAAGACTAGGACCTGCGTCTGGTCCAGGACCTATGGAACCTGCTAAAGACTAGGATCTGGGTCTGGTCCAGGACCACGGGACCTGCTAGAGATTAGGACCTTGTTCTGGTCCAGGACCTACGGACCCTGTTAAAGACTAGGACCTGGGTCTGGTCCAGGACCTATGGAACCTGCTAAAGACTAGGACCTGGGTCTGGTCCAGGACCTGTGGAACCTGCTAAATACTAGGAACTGGATCTGGACCAGGACCTATGGGATCTGCAAGAGATTAGTACATGGGTCTGGTCTAGGACCTATGGGACCTGCT
>NW_015152290.1:5460-7230 GCF_000732505.1 Cyprinodon variegatus
GGAACCTGTTACAGACTAGGACGTGGGTCCGGGCCTACCTGGACGGTTTGGGGAAGGTTCTTCACCGACAGGTAGATCCAGATGCTGAGTTTCAGAGGAAGGATGTCCTGCCAGTGCGGTCGCTCCTGGTTCCTATGACAACAGGAGTCGACATGAATCCAAGCGGAACACGGGCGGGGCGCTGGTGATGATGTCACAGCCGTACCTGTCCACGCGGTCCAGTCCGATACCTCTGACCTCCTCGGCGGGTCTGGAGCTCATCTTCTTCTTCTTCTCCTTTTTCTTGCGCCCCAGCAGCTCATCCTGGAAAGAGAGCTCAGGTCACATGACACACAGCGAGCAGATGGGCTTCCTCGCCGCGCCGATCGCTGCCTCACCAGCTGTTTCTCCAGGTAGATGGACCAGATGATGGCGTAGTGTCCCACGGTGAGGATGAGGAAGAGCAGGAAGCCCAGCTCAGCGTTGCTCATCTTCCTCACGCGGCGGTAGTAGAAGACGGGCTGCCTCCAGTCCGGCAGGCCGTTCAGCAGGATGTCGTCGTACCTGTGGTTAAAAAATACCTGCTGATTCAGCAGAGGGACGCCCCACCCCCGCATCCACGGGTCCTACCTGCGCCGCCGCTCCTCGTCTTTCAGAACCTCATAGATGGCCACCAGCTGAAACCAAGACAAGGATTAGCTTCAGGGTCAGCCGGCGGGTTCTGGTTCTGGGCGGGTGGCTCACCTGTCTGAACTGGGTCTCAGCGTTGGGGTCCTTGTTCTTGTCAGGATGCAGCGTCAGAGACAGCCGCCGGTACGCCTTCTTAATGTCTGCCGCCGCCGCGTCCTGGGGGACACAGGAGAGGGACAGGTGAGGAGGAGAACGTCTCCATCTGCTGAGGTTCCCCTGTTAGGGCTCCATTAGATCTGGACCAAACATCAGAACCCATCCACAGAACCAAGAGGAGCAGAACATGTGCTCCCATTCTAGGTCTGCTGGATCTATGCAGGCAGGTCAGAACAAGCTGAGAAGGTGTTCTCCCTCATCTACAGCGTTAAACTGTTAGTTCACAGAGGAACCTTAAAACACTGCATGCTAGAAGGAACCAGAGTGGGAACGGTTCTACAGCTGGAGATCTGGAGGGAGACAGGGATCCAAAAGGAACCTAACAAAACCCAGCAGGAACCAGCAGAACCCAGGAGGAACCAGCAGAACCCAGGAGGAACCAGCAGAACCCAGGAGGAACCAGCAGGAACCAAGTAGGAATCCAGGAGGAACCAACAGGAACCAGCAGGAACAACGAAAACCCAGCTGGAACCAGGAAGAACCAGCAGGAACCCAGGAGGAACCAACAGGAACAATGGGAACCAAGCAGGAACCAGCAGTAACCAGGAGGAACCATGAAAACCCAGCAGGAACCAGGAGGAACCAGCAGTAACCAGGAGGAACCATGAAAACCCAGCAGGAACCAGGAGGAACAAGCAGAAACCCAGGAGGAACTAGCAGGAACAATGAAAACCTGGCTGGAACCAGGAAGAACCAGCAGGAACCCAGGAGGAACCAACAGGAACAATGGGAACCCAGGAGGAACCATGAAAACCCAGCAGGAACCAGGAGGAACAAGCAGAAACCCAGGAGGAACTAGCAGGAACCAGCAGGAACAATGGGAACCAAGCAGGAAGCAGGAGGAACCATGAAAACCCAACAGGAACCCAGGAGGAACCAGCAGGAACCCAGGAGGAACCAACAGGAACAATGGGAACCAAGCAGGAAGCAGGAGGAACCATGAAA
>NW_015152290.1:9291-11099 GCF_000732505.1 Cyprinodon variegatus
GAGCCTTTGAGTCTAGAACCTTTGGATCCAGAACCTTTCGGTCTAGAACCTTTGGATCCAGAGCCTTTGAGTCTAGAACCTTTGGATCCAGAACCTTTCGGTCTAGAACCTTTGGATCCAGAACCTTTCGGTCTAGAACCTTTGGATTCAGAGCCTTTGAGTCTAGAACCTTTGGATCCAGAACCTTTCGGTCTAGAACCTTTGGATCCAGAGCCTTTGGGGCCAGAGGCCAGAACCTCAGTTCTGGTTTCTTTCTGAGCTTTCATCATCATCATCATCACCATAGTAACAGCAGCAGACCTATGGACCAGAACACCTGGACTTAAGTGGACCGGACCGGAACCAGCGATGAGAACAAGCTGCCTCTTTCTGCGTCATCACCTCCACTGATGACGTCAGGCATTGGTCACTGATTGATCCGGTTCGGATTGTCCGGGTTCCTCACTGGGTTCGGTTTTAGGTTCGGCCCCATCCTGCAGCTGGACCAGAACCAGAACCAGGACCAGGACCGGAAGCTCTGGTTGCCAGGGAAACGGACTGACCTGCTCCAGGCTGAGGAACTGGTAGAAGTTCTGCGGGATCTCCTCCACCAGGTCCAGGAGCTCCAGGTCCGCCTCCCAGGCCCACTGACCGGGAACCAGAACCAGGACCAGGACCAGGACCAGGCCCAGAGACCCGCTCAGACCCGCACAGACCCGCATCTCCGACCGGAACCAAACCCAGCTGCAGGTTCGGATGGTAAGCAGCTCCGGAAACAGGACCGAGCCTGGAGCGACACACCGACACGTCCGCCTTCCTCTTCTTCTTCTTCTTCTGCTGCTTGTTCTTCTTCTTCTTCTGTGGCGGTTGTTAAACAATAAGGCGTCTCAGTACCGCCACCAGCCGGTGAGGAGGATGGCAGCTGCATGCTCCCTGCACTCTGGGGACGCAGAGTGAAGGACCAGGCTGGGACTGGGATAGCCATAGATATCTTTATTATGGATATCTATGGTGATAGCGGACCCACAGGGCCGGTCCTCCTTAAATCATAGCGGCCCTAACCCTGAAGCTCCCACCTGTGACAGTAAAGAACTAGTAATCCAATGTTAACTACCTAGACCTTAATAAACTAGAATAAAACGATTTTCTCTCCACCAAAAACCTTTAAAGCTCCTTTATCCTGTACTTTCTGAACATGACCCTATAAACTTAACTTCCTTTCATCTTTCTGATTCCTCATTATATATTTGCAGTTTTACATTTTCAGAGTATTTCTTCCTTGTAAAAAATAAAGTTTTTGTTTTGTATGAAGGTTATTTGTATCAAAACTATTTGGGCATTGTGAGTTTGATTTGCAAATGTGTGTGGAGAGTTGTGTATTTGTATGTCGATTTGTGTGTGTGTGTGTGTGCGCAGTGGTATTTAATTTGAAATCCTCATTTCTCTGCTCTTAATTTGAAGGTCCATCCGGTAGTGACGTCAGGCTTCCTGCCAGCTGAGCGCCGCTGTGTCATTAAGGTTAGCATTAGCTTCTGGCGGTTCCGGTTGATCCTGACGTCAGCAGCGTTACTTCGGTGTTGAACTTCGAACCAGAATCGGAACCGGATTGGATCCATTTATCTGATTAGAACCAGAACTAGGTGAGTGTGAGAGCTGTGGAAGGAACCGAACCCAGAACCTGGTCAGAACCAAACCCAGAACCTGGTCAGAACCGAACCCAGAACCTGGTCAGAACCTAACCTAGAACCTGGTCAGAACCGAACCCAGAACCTGGTCAGAACCAAACCCAGAACCTGGTCAGAACCTAACCCAGAACCTGGTCAGAACCA
>NW_015152290.1:13981-16033 GCF_000732505.1 Cyprinodon variegatus
CCTAATCTATCTCTATAGTTCTGCTGCTATAGGCTTAGACTGCTGGAGGACATAGGGACCCCTTTTTCATCATTCTGCTTCAATCTATCTCTATAGTTCTGCTGCTATAGGCTTAGACTGCTGGAGGACATAGGGACCCCTTTTTCATCATTCTGCTTCATTCTATCTCTATAGTTCTGCTGCTATAGGCTTAGGCTGCTGGAGGACATAGGGACCCCTTGTTCATCATTCTGCTTCATTCTATCTCTATAGTTCTGCTGCTGCATCAGTGGGCCGCCACTCTCCTGTCCTAAAACAGACCAATCACAGTGCAGGAGGCGGGGCCACAATGCAGCAGGATAACCTGAAGCCCTGGTTGTTGGTCACATGTCCGTCAGTCACTGACCCGCCCCTCTGTCCTCAGGTGTGATGCAGCAGCCATGTCACTGCAGGCCACGCTGCGCGAGAGGATCGACTCGGCCCAGACGCTCCTCCAGCGGGCGGAGCAGCTCTGTCCGGGGGTGGAAGGTCATCAGAAGCTTTGCGGCAAACTGCGTGCCGAGCTGCGCTTCCTGCGGCGCGTGGAGGCCGGAGAGCTGCAGGTCAAAGAGTCTCACCTGCACAGCACCAACCTGACGCACCTGACTGCCATCGTGGACTCTGTTCAGAACCTGGAGAACGTGGCAGCGCTGCTGCACGTCTTCAAGTACCAGGACGCAGCCGGACGCCGCCGCACGCTGGTGGTGGACGTGGTGGCTAACGACGGCCTCACCTGGGTGAAGGCGGTGGGCCGCAAGGCAGAGGCTCTACACAACATCTGGCAGGGGCGGGGCCAATACGGAGACAAAAGCATCGTCCGGCAGGCCGAAGAGTTCCTGCAGGCCAGCCGCCAGCAGCCCGTCAACTACCGCCACCCCCGCGTCGTCTTTGCCTTCTACAACGGCGTGTCCTGCCCCGTGGCCGACCGCCTGAGGGACATGGGCGTGTCCGTCCGCGGAGACATCGTGGCCGTCAGCAGCGTGGAGGAGGAGGAGGGAGACGACGAGGACGGGGAGGAGCCTGATGACGGGGTGGAGCCTGATGACGGGGAGGAGCCTGAGGATGGGGTGGAGCATGAGGACGGGGAGGAGCCTGGTGACGGGGCTGGGTTTGAGGAGGGGGCGGGGCCTGAGGACGGGGCGGAGGCGTGGGCTGTGACCCGCGTGGACCGCAGCACGGTGGTGGCCCGCCTGGCGTTCCCCGTCCAGCTGCAGGTGGAGGAGTCCCAGCGGGTGAACCTGGACATCACCACGCTCATCACCTACGTGTCATCGCTGAGTCACGGCCGCTGCCACTTCAGCTTCAGGGAGCCGGTTCTGACGGAGCAGGCGGCTCAGGAGCGCCGGCAGCAAGTGCTGCCCCAACTGGACGCCTTCATGGAGGGCAAGCAGCTGTTTGCCTGCCGCGCCGCCGTGCGTGACTTCCAGGTGATCCTGGACACCCTGGGGGGGCCGGGGGAGAAGGAGCGGGCTCAGAAGCTGCTGGCCCGCCTCTCCCTGGTGGACGACCAGCCATCAGAGCGCACGCAGCGCCTCACGCCCAGCGCCAAGATCAACCGCCGCTCCCTCATGATCTTCGGCACCGGCGACTCCCTGAGAGCTGTTACCATGACGGCCAACAGCCGCTTCGTCAGGGCAGCGGCCAATCAGGGCGTCCGCTACAGCGTGTTTGTCCACCAGCCCAGAGCTCTGACTGAAGGCAAAGAGTGGAGAGCCACGCCCCTCTGAGCAGGCCCCGCCCACTGGTCTGCTCATCATCACGGAAAGTCCAGCTGTGACTGTAGTCCTTTCAGAATAAAGGCAGCGATGCTCTGATTTCTCTTTTGTTGAGTGGAGAGTGTTTATAGGGGGAGGGGCTGGGATTATCTGGGATTATCTGCAGAAGGGGTAGGTTCTCCTGGGATTATCTGCAGAAGGGGTAGGTTCTCCTGGGATTATCTGTAGAAGGGGTCGGTTCTCCTGGGATTATCTGTAGAAGGGGTCGGTTCTCCTGGGATTATCTGTAGAAGGGGTCGGTTCTCCTGGGATTATCTGC
>NW_015152290.1:18895-27219 GCF_000732505.1 Cyprinodon variegatus
ATTACTTTAGTAAGCTGTCCAGACCAATCAAAATGTTTTGCGCAATTGTGCAAACGTTAAAACAATTATGTATTGTGACGTCATCAAAAGGCGCAGACCCCCGAGTCAATCTGGTACCTACACCGTCTTCCCTACAGAAAGAACTAATGTCTTTAAGGACTCTAAACTGTTTTAAGCCCTTTCGTCTGTAAACTAGATTAGTAGGAAATTATTGTGATCATCAAACTGTAAAGAAACGCGTTCAGTCGTCTGTCGTCCTCTGCTGATTCAGGAGTCGTGCCACAATGGCAGATCTGTACTGTTAGGAGAAGAAAAGCTGGAACTTTAGCTGAAGCCTGGATCATTTCTAACTCATTTCATAAACTGTACAAAAGCAAAGTTAAACATTTAACAGTTCCACTGTTAAACGCTCTCGTTGTTTTTTTTGATTGTTTTTTTTTTTTTTTTACAGCATCACAAAAGCAGAGTTTAGGTTATGACACAACATGAAACAAATGACAATAA
Organism: Cyprinodon variegatus; assembly: GCF_000732505.1. Taxonomy (NCBI): domain Eukaryota; kingdom Metazoa; phylum Chordata; class Actinopteri; order Cyprinodontiformes; family Cyprinodontidae; genus Cyprinodon; species Cyprinodon variegatus. The sequence continues at coordinate 19,400 of NW_015152290.1, forward strand.
TAAAAGCATTTAAACTTGAATAAAAACATCCACTGTGGCCCTCTAGTGGCGGAACAGCAGAACGGCAGCTTGTTCCGGGTCAGTTGTTCTTGGTGAACTCGCCTGCCTCCCAGCGCAGAGCCATGGCACTCTTCCGCCTCCCCGCCGTAAAGGCCTCAGGAAACTGAAAGACAGGGGGAGATTTCCTTAAATATATTTAAATATTTTTCTTTTTTTAATCACCTATTAATCATACATGGTGACATTTAAAATAGTGATTCCACCTGAAAAATATTCTTCAATGCCTTTCTGTTATATGAATACAAACAATTGTATTTCCAATTTATAGTTTGGGAGCTGTGCTTATTTTAATTCACATATGGAATTTGAGAGTAATGGGGTGTTTAGATTCAGCTACTGTTTTCCGGCTGCAGACCAGAGAGGATAACCAGCTCCCTCTGAGTTTAGGAGGCTTGAGATGATAAAGGAAGTTTTTGATCCAGAGGAGCATCAAGGTTGGTCAAGCTGAGGATTACAGACTGTGTGTCTTTGAAGTAAATGAGGAAACTTAGAATGTTTTTCTTACGGCTTTCGACAGGGTAAAGGTGCATTATCAACCAACAAGTTTTAGGCATCAAAAAAGCTTAAACAGGGAGATTGGAACACGAGTTGCTTTGATGCTTCAACGCTCTGGTTGTTTATCTGTTATGTTCTGCAGCTTCAGGCTAGAGGGCAGCTTGGCTTTATTTAATCTATGAGTTGCAAACATAGATTTAACATGTTTTTAAGGGATTCTCGGCCCGGGGTCTTTCTGCATGGAGTTATCATGTTCTCCCTGAGCATGCGTGGGTTCTCTCCAGGTACTCAGGCTCCCTCCCACAGTCCAAAAACATGACTGTTAGGTTAAATGACTTGTCTAAATCCTCCTTAGGAGTGTGTGTGAATGGTTGTTTGTCCTGTTTGTCTCTGTGTTACCCTGCAATAGACTGGCGACCTGTCCAGGATGGGCCCCGCCTCTCGCCCATTGACTGCTGGAGATAGGCACCCCTCGCGATCCCACCCAGGACAAGCGTGTCAGATAATGAATGGATGGACGGATGTTTTTAAGTGAGAAAGTCCACCTCCAAACATCCTCTGTTCATCAGTTCATCAGGATTATAATCCCACTAAAATCTGCAGTTCTTGTCCCGGACTCAGCAGTTGGCCTCTCAAACTGAGCCTGGTTCTGGTTCTAGTGGAGGTTGGACACTTATTTTCTGAGAAAAATCCTCTTTCATACCTTTAATGCGAAGAATGGCTGAAACCATCCCTCAGGAGCCAAAGTGGTTGATTTGTTGTCCTTTCATGGCTTTTAATCCCTGTGCAGCACTTTGTGCTCTTTATCTTAACCCACTGGAGATGTTTTAGCTCCAGTTCCTCCATCTCATCTACAAATGATGTAGCTCCAACTCACCTCTTCCTTGATCATGTCATTCTAAATTCTTGCTTGCTAGCTGTACTAGCCCAGTTGCTCATGTGGTTGTACATGTCCTCCTCAAAATATTAGCAGATTGTGATAAAGTTCATTATTTACTATAATGTAATGATAAAACTTGAACATTCATATATTTTAGATTCATTACACACTAACTGAAATATTTCAGGTCTTTTATTGTCTTTATATGGATGATTTTGGCAGACAGCTCATGAAACCAAACCAAAACCCAAAATTCATATCTCACAAAATTAGCATATCATGAAAAAGATCTCTGAATGAACTTTGCACCTAATCATCTGAATCAACAAATGAACTCTAAACACCTGCAAAAGATTCCTGAGGCCTTTAAAACTCCCAGCCTGGTTCATCACTCAGACCCCAATGATGGGTCAGACTGCCGACCTGCCTGCTGTCCAGAAGGCCGTCATTGACCCCCTGAAGCTGGAGGCTATGACACAGAAAGATATTTCTGAACCAATAGGCTGTTCCCAGAGTGCTGCTGTATCAAGGCACCTCAGTGGGAAGGAAAAAGAGGCAGAAACCGCTGCAAAACCAGAAGAGGTGACCAGACCCTGAGGAAGATTGTGGAGAAGGGCCCATTCCAGACCTTGGGGGACCTGTGGAAGCAGTGGACTGAGTCTGGAGTAGAAACAACCAGAGCCACAGAGCACAGGCATGCGCAGGAAATGGGCTACAGGTGCCACATTCCCCAGGTCAGCCACTTTTGAACCAGAGACAGCAGCAGAGGAGCCTGACCTGGGCTACAGAGAAGCAGCTCTGGACTGTTGCTCAGTTTTACACGTCATTTGGAAATCAAGGTGCCAGAGTCTGGAGGAAGACTGGGGAGAAGAAAATGCCACAAGTCCAGTGTCAAGTGCCCACAGCCAGTGATGGTCTGGGGTGCCATGTGTTGTCGGAAAATTTAGATTTCTCTATTATATATTAATTCATCCTATTTACTCACTATAAAAGTTTTCACTCAGTCTGTTTCTCTCTGAAGGCCAAACAATTCTCAGTTGGATGGTGTTTGCAGACCAGAAATAGCGTATTCCCATAACAAACCAGATTCTTTCTCAAGGTTTATTCATAACATGTTACAGTTTCACCAAAGTGTCTGTAATTTGTTTTGACTCTGACTACTTTTCCATTGTTGTAAGTAAGGAGGAAAGAACGCTGCCCAGGCAGAACAGGGCTGAATACTATGCCAGGAGGGCTGTATGATGAACTGTTCTCTCTTTGCAAAGATATGAATAAATGTGCCGACTGAGTGAAATCCATTGAACTCCGTTTATTTAACTAGGGTGAATAGTGGAATATTCTTTTCCCACAACACATGTCAGCTGCTGAAGTTGGGTTTTATCAAGGCCAGGGTCAATGCAGCTATCAGGAGAGTCTGGAGCACTTCATGCTCCCATCTGCTGAAAAGCTTTATGGAGATGAAGACGACCTGGCACCTGCTCACAGAGCCAAAGCCACTGGTAAATGGTTTACTGGTATCACTAGGCTCAATTGGCCTGCCAACTCTCCTGACCTGAACCCCATAGAGAATCTGTGGGATATTGTGAAGAGAAATTTGAGAGACACAAGACCCAACACTGTGGATGAGCTAAAGGCTAAACGCTATGGAAGCATCGTGGGCCTCCATGACACCTCAGCAGAGACACAGGCTGATTGCCTCCATGCCACGCCGCATTGAAGCAGTCATCTCTGCTAAAGGATTCCCCACCAAGTATTGAGTGCATAACTGTACAGAATTATTGAAAGGTTGACTTTTTTGTATTAATAACACCTTTCTTTTATTGGTCGGATGAAATATGCAAATTTTGTGAGATAGGAATTTTGGGTTTTCATGAGCTGTCTGCCAAAATCATCCGTATGAAGACAATAAAAGACCTGAAATATTTCAGTCTAATATAAAATATATGAATGTTCAAGTTTTATCATTACATTATGGAGGATAGTTAACTTTATCACAATTTGCTAATATTTTTGAGAAGGACCTGTACGTATATCCCTGTAATGTATCTAGTCTATCTGCTTATAGCTCTTTGACAGCGGCAGCAGTCAGGGATTTTAATCCTACTGTAATTCTGGATTATGCCACAACTGTTCCTCTAACAGCAAACAGACAGAGATGACAAAGACTGAAGCTACAATGTATTTCCAGGCTTTCTCTGCATATAAGTGTTGCTAAATGAGAGAGAAGAGGGATGGTTTCAATCGTGTGAATCCCTTTATTTTCCCACAATCACTCTGCATTTAACCCATTCCCTTGGGGAGCAGTGGGCTGCCATTGTATGGCACCTTGGGAGCAGTGTGGGGTTGAGGTTCTCGCTTTGGAATCCAGAGTGGAGGCTGTCGGGATTGAACCGGGTACTTGCAACCTTCTCAGAGCACAGCTAACTGCTCTAACCACTAGGTCAACACTCATGGGACCAAACCAGTTTGTTGTGTTGGATGGGATGTCAACAGCAATCGCTTAGAGACAAACTTACCCTGTGGTCACAGGATAAGGCAGAGCGATCCATCCTGTGGGGGGTTTTCATCGGGGATGATGGAGAGGACTTGCACTTAATGGGTACAGTACCTAAAAATCAGATCAAACAAATGATTCAGGAAAGAGGAAGTGAAACGTTACAGACGATGTGACGTGTGGAGAATCTTATTGACATACCTGAGGTATCAAATGACAAAGTGTCCATGTGATTTGCCAGGCCAGTTTCCGTGCCAAACATGTCTTTCCCATATAGGGTTGCCCTCTCCTTCCTGAGCTCTTCCTCCCTCTGCTTCACCAACCGTATCTCTTCATCTACCAAGGATATTGTGCTTCTTGAACGGAGTTTGAAGAAGGGGTTGTTGAGGAACATTTTTTCCTGGGGCTCGTCACAGCCTTTGTTCAGGGAGAAGTCAGAGGCACTTCGAATGATCAGATTGGATGTTTCCAGGATGATCAGATTGGAGCTGTTTTCGTCTGGGCACCATTCTCCAGATCCAGAGGGGGCGTTGTCTTTGCCAAACGTTAGGCTGGATGCCAAGTCTTTTCTTGGGTCTACGATTATAACATTGTTTGCAGACACTTCCTGCTTTGATGGTTCATTAGTTGGTGATGAGGTGATGATGAATGACGGAGTGAGGGGAGTACTAATGGATCGAGGGATGCTTCTTGATGGAGCGCAGTCAGTTGATTTGCCCATTCTGGATAGTCCCCTTTCCCTTTTTAAGTTTTCTTCCCTCTCCATGGATATACGAATCTCCCTTTCGATTGGTGTTTCGGCGTCATCATAAGGGGACCTATAGCTGGAATCATCCAGGCCAGAGTCCTCTGAGCAAGGGCTGAATTGTGTGTGGGAATAATCCGTGACCAGGTTCAAACTCTCCAGATCCCGTGCCTTCTTAGGGGTTCTTTCAATGTGTCGGACAGGGGTGTACATGAAGCTGTGGCTGCTGTGAAGGTTTGACTGCCTGCTCGAAGGTATGACAATCTTATTTTTCATTTGCTTCTCCATTTCTCGCCACTGCTTGCGAGCAAGCTGGAAGTCCACATGTTCTGTACTGACGTTTTCACTCTTTGTCTCCTGAATGACACAGAAGTCTTTGGGCAGCCTCTTGACTGCGTCCACACTGCCGTCGTCTTGGGATTTCGAGTGGTTATGGTTGACATCTCTGTAACTTTCGCTCTCGTCTTCCGATATTTTTGACAAACCTTGAAGGCTGAACGGGCTGTATTTAACCTCATGCGGGGGTGTCGGGGAGCAGGTTACAATCCCCGGTTGTTCCAAGACTTCAGACACTTTTGGGACCTCAATACTAATTGCCTCTTCAAAGTTGGTCCTCTCTGGGTCATTGTAGTCTGTCTCGTCAATTTTCTGGACAAAAAGTTCCTGGGCACTCAGCTGCAGACTATCCAAATATGAGTCATCGTCTTCTTTATTTATGGAGGAGGAGAAAATAGCTCTCCACTTTTCATCTGTATCACTATCTGATGAAGCCGCCGCAATCTCCACTCTCAAACATTCATCGATGTCTTCCGGGTTATGGTAGGACTCATTGGAAACATCTGACATGGCCTCCTCTCTTATGCACTGCTCTAAGGGAGACTCCTCATGAAAAGGCTGGTCAAACAGTATTTCATCAACATCTGGACCTTCATCTGTATATTCGGCTAGATGTGTGTAGGACTCATCATCTAAATCAATAATATCTCCTCCCTCTGGTCCGAGTTCTCCGTACAGCTCCAGTTGAGGATCCTGATCCTCAGGGTCACCTTCAAGTGGAAGGTCTTGGTGAAGCTCAGGGTTAATTAGCCTCTCAGTTTCTTCCTCAGTCTCTGGTTCAGCTTGTCTTTGCAACATGTCCCCCACCCCCCAGTCTTCCTCAGGCTCCGGTTCAGCATCTTTCTGCAGCATGTCCCTCACCCCACAGTCTTCCTCAGTCTCTGGATCAGCTTCTCTCTGCAACACGTCCCCCATCCCACAGTCTTCCTCAGTCTCTGGTTCAACTTCTCTCTGCAACACGTCCCCCACCCCACAGTCTTCCTCAGTCTCTGGTTCAGCTTTTCTCTGGAACATGTCCCCCACTCCCCAGTCTTCCTCTGGATCTGGTTCAGCTTCTCTCTGCAACACGTCCCCCACCCCACAGTCTTCCTCACTCTCTGGTTCGGCTTCTTTGTGCAACACATCTCCCACCCCCCAGTCTTCCTCTGGCTCTGGATATCGCTCAGGCTCTGGCACTCCTTCGTGCCCCACATGTTGCTCTGACTCATTCTCCTGCTCAGTGTCTTTCTCTTGTGTGTCTTGCCTCCTACGGTGGGCCTCATTCTCATAAACACTGTCAGCACTGGAAAGGGTATCAGACACAGATGAGTTCAGGGACTCATTCCTGTTGAGCTCTTCGGTCTTTTTCTCATCTTCACAGGTGCCTGGTCTGGTTTCAGAGAAGGGGCTGTCATCGACCTGCCTGGTGCTGCTTGGACTTAATTGTTCCTTAACTTCCTGAGAGTCTGAGACGTCCGCCTGTAACCCAGCTAGCTTATCACAAGCACTAAAATCCATTTCATGCTTGGCTCCCTCCATTTCACAGTCCATCTCCAGCGTTGATGGTATGTCTGTTTCCATGGTGACAGAGTTGTGATTTTCAGTCTCTTTCAAGTCTTGTTCATCGGTGTCCTTCTTCTCAGATGAAACAGTCTGTGGGAAACAGACAGAGCAAAGAGGCTGAAGGACGCCACCAGAACCATAAACACTCAGCTGGCATCTACCGACTACAGTTGTCTCTGCATTTCATAAAGGTTTATTTAAATATTTCACTTCATGGACTATAAATAGATATATAACCAGGGTGAAGGTGGAGGTTTCCACGTTACCTCACCAGGACCTCAGTAGGTCCAGTTAGACCTTCTGCTATTGTTCACATCTGGGACAGCTCCCTGTTTGGGACGTGTCTCCTGGTTAGTTGATGTGTATGTGTAGGGGGGGGGGGTGCAGGAGGAGCTTGTGTTGCTGTTGCCAGGCTGCCTGATTGCCTCCCTGAATGTGCAGCATTCAGACAGGATGTTATGTAAGGCTGCTGCGGGGGTCAGCTGCCCACACACTCCCAGATGAGCAAGTGTCCCTGTGAGACGACAGGCTCCTAGTCCCTTTGCTCTTCATACCAACACGCGTTTCTTAGATCTTCTGTCAGTTCGCTTTTTTCACATGTTTAAACACCCTGAACTGGATAATTGTTGAACAAGGACTGAGCAAAATATAAACCAGGAAAAAATAAACTCTAGTCTATCAGGAAAGTATTCACACACCTCAATGTTAAGCTCTAAATTCTTCACATGACACCCCAACATGACAGATGTTTGCAAAGTTATGAGAAAAAGAAAACAGCAAAACATTCAAATCTGAGTTAACTTTTCTTAAAAGAAGTGGAGTTTTCTTGAATTGATCAGGTGAGAAGATGATAAACATTTAAAATGAGAAAAGCAGTAGTCTCATTTCAAGTGGGAAATGATGGAGTTAGATTGGTCTCGGTTTTCACAAATATGCATATGTGATTCATACATGCACAAGAAAAATCCACACAGCACAAATCACGCAAGCATATAAGATCCACACACACACACACACAGCACCATTCATACAAGCATACAAGCTCCACACAAACATTTCGATTCAAGCAAGCATACAAGATCCACACACACAGCACAATTCATGCAAGCATACAAAATCCACACACAGCACGATTCACGCAAACTTACAAGATCCACCCACAGCACCATTCACGCAAGCATACAAAATCCACACACAGCACGATTCACGCAAGCATACAAGATCCACCCACAGCACCATTCACGCAAGCATACAAAATCCACACACAG
>NW_015152290.1:27229-27859 GCF_000732505.1 Cyprinodon variegatus
CACACACACACACAGCACAAATCAAGCAAACATACATGATCCACACACAGCACGATTCATGCAAGCATACAAGATCCACACACAGACAGCACGATTCACGCAAGAATACAAAATCCACATACACACACAGCACGATTCACGCAAACTTACAAGATCCACCCACAGCACCATTCACGCAAGCATACAAGATCCACACACAGAGCATGATTCACGCAAGCATACAAAATCCACACACAGCACGATTCACGCAAGCATACAATATCCACAAACACTGACAGCACGATTCACACAAGCATACAAAATTGACACACACACGGCATGATTCATACAAGCATACAAGATCCACACACACAGCACAATTCATGCAAGCATACAAAATCCACACACAGACAGCACAATTCACGTAAACTTACAAGATCTACACACCCACAGCATGATTCACGCAAGCATACTAGATCCACACACAGCACAGTTCACGCAAGAATACAAAATCCACACACACAGCACAATTCATGCAAACTTACAAGATCCACACACAACACGATTCACGCAAGCATACAATATCCACAAACACTGACAGCACGATTCACACAAGCATACAAAATTGACACACACACGGCATGATTCATA
>NW_015152290.1:31831-33197 GCF_000732505.1 Cyprinodon variegatus
GATTCACACAAGCATACAAGATCCACACAAACAGCTCGATTCACTCAAGCATACAAGATCCACACACACGCAGCATGAATCATGCAAGCATACAAGATCCACACACAGCATGATTCACGCAAGCATACAAGATCCACAAACACAGCATGAATTATGCAAGCATTAAAGATCCACACACACTGCATGATTCATGCAAGCATACAAGATCCACACACAGCAAGATTCACGCAACACTACAAGATCCACACACACACAGAACGATTTTTTGAGACTCTCCCGATGTACCTCAACACAAATACATTTTTTGTATTTGTGTTGAGGTATTGGGATGGTTTGCAACTAATCACAGAGTTCCATTGTATAAGCCAATCACAAGAAAATAATCCATATGGGACGACTTTTTACTCTGCTCCAGTCCGGTGTTCTATCAGCTCAGCGTACTGCGCCAGGCCAGCATACCCTTAGTAATACGTACTGCACAGAGTTTCCTCTCTCTCCACTCTCCTTACATACAAACACACAGTTTTTTTTGCAATTTAGTCAGGTCGTAGTTTGTGCATAACACAACAAAAAAATAATTCACTAGTTGCATTGCATGTGCGTTTGACGAGGATCTATAAAAGAATGATTGGCATTTTTCACAGAGAATTTAATATTTATAGGGATAGTATTCTACAATTCAGTGACAGGATAGGAGATTTATTTATTTTCAGTTTGTTTAATATAAGCAAAATGGGGATCATGAAGAAATACTGAAAAAAATCACATTACACATAAATAGATTCATTAATTCTGCAGGGGGAAATGAATGACTTTAGGGTTAGATTAGGATTCACTTGGTGATAACAACCTACTGTGCCTACTGGCACAATCTGAAGTCATTCCATAGGACTGATAACCACTGATAACTATCCTGCGCATGCATGCGTATCACTAAGGGTATGTTGGCCGACGCGGTATACTGAGCTGACAGAACACTGGCCGGGTCAAGATCCACAACTGCAATCGCAGTAAACAGGAAAAAGAATATTGAGAACATCCAGTTTATCAACTTAAAATATGATAATGAGAGATCGGTAACTACAAAATAGAGCATAATTCTTGTACACTTCTGTTTAATTAAATCATTGGATGCAGAATACTGGTACTTCAACAGACCAGGAAGCAGATTTCTCATCTCCATCAAAATATTTATTTTATACTGAGTTTATACTTGCCTAAAGAGCTATACTGAATGAATTAGAGGTTAGGGCTCTGACCTTTGGGGCCTCCAGAATTTGACCTTTGGAGCCTCCAGGTTGTGACCTTTGGGGCCTCCAGACTGTGACCTTTCAATTCAATTAAATTAAGTTTATTTCTATAGCGC
>NW_015152290.1:35949-38026 GCF_000732505.1 Cyprinodon variegatus
AAAGGTTGTGTCTCAGACCACCTCCTCTGCTGAAAGATGGTTTTTCCTGGTTAACAAAGATGGCTTCCTGAACCCCTCTCTTAAACCTCCTGTCTTCCTTGGCCAGAATATGGACGTTGTTGTCCCCAAACGAGTCATTTAGCCGTCAGGGGTAGGTGAACAGCTTAGACAGCTTTTATTGTAATTCTGTATAAATAGAGTTTAGACAAAACAAAATTTCCTTTAGTACATCTTTTCAGGCAGTAAATGAACATTTCCATTCCATAAAGTGCGTCAGTGATCAAATGGAAACAGTATGTTGAACCTCACACCCTGATTCAGTGTTAACGACCTATCAAAACTTAATTAACTTGGAAGTGTTTGGAAAACAGAGTCTTTCTGCAGGACAGCAAACCATCAGTAAGCTCTGGTCATATGAGGCGTCCGCCGCTCATCGGTGAGAACGAACTAGTCCGGAGGTTTAAATATTAGGCATCATGACGCCACTGCGGAAGAACCAACTTTTATTTCCAATGATCCACAGAAACCTGTGGGCAGCAGCAGGAGGGATCTCTGTCTCAGCCCGCATGGCGAGTAGCGGAGTCATTAATCTGTTGGTGGTGGATGTCTGACTGCTCCGCTGGGAGCGGCAGGGCGGCGCCTCCTTTAGTAGGCTGGACTTACACCGGCTGTGCCTCCAACATGGAGGTACCACCTGACTGAACATTTCCTCCTCACATTCTCAGGTCATGGTGAGTCGAGAAAAAAAGTCTGCCTTCCCTGGTTCATTCCCACAGATTCCTTTAGGGACATGTGCCAGCAACAGACTGGGCGCCATGGAAACCATCAGAAGGGCAGACACTTACAGCAAAGCCCAGCTGTCCCCTCCTCCTCCTCCCCCTCATCAGCAGCAGGCTGCTGAATGTGAGCAGAGCTGAATTCACATTAGTCCAGTAATCTGCTCTGCTCTCCTGTTCCTTTGGTTGGTCTAGTCAAAGTAAGCGGCTGAATGTGTCTCTAATGAACCAGGTTATAGAATAACATCTGGGCTGTAGAAGTTCCCACTTCTTCTCAGAGACTGCCCGCAGAAAGCGCCTGACCGACACTGAGGCAGTGGCTCTAGAAAGACTAGGTCTAAGTGATGAGATCAGCAGCAGCAGCTGATCCTCCAGATCTGTTCTGCTCTTCAGGCTGCAGCAGACATTCCACAGAGAGCCAACATTTCTCCACTCAGTGCTTCGCTCAGAAGTTTTATACGACTGAGAAAAGGATCTGAATTCAGGAAGGTGACTCTGAAGCAGCTGATGTCGCTTTGCAAAGATAAACAGACAGAATGTCAGAAATCACAGAAGAAAGAAGATTAACAGGATAGAAATGCATTAACAAACATGCTAACGGATCAACTTTAGGTTAGCAGGTTTAACAGTAATTAATGAGACTTTATAGAAACACACCTGAAGCAGAATAGGGCTTCAGGTCGCTGCTGTTAATCGAGGGAGCAGATGTTAGCAACACGGGGGAGCGAGATGAGTTCAGGTGGGTTCATTTTTCATTGCTTCCAAAGGAGAAAGGTGGGCCTCTGGCCTCCATGTTCAGCCTGAACCTTCACACTCGTTCTGGTAACACTAGTTCTGGCAACATTCCTTCACACAATGTCAGCCTACAGATAGAGTTAACTGAAAGGAGAATATAATAATAGATAGAACCTCAGGCAGTCATCAAGGGGTTATAAAAATCTAATGTTTCAATTAGAATAAATCTAGGATTGTTTTTCTAGAACTCAGACTCTTTAGAACTCCAAGACTCCAAGAAGATCCTGTAATCAGAGAGATTCCATGAAAATGAATCAACTGTTCACTTTTAACTGACCTGCTCACTTTTATCTGTTTATTTTCATCTGTTGACTTTTATCCGTTCTGTGGACTTTTATCTTACCTATTCACTTTTACCTGTTCACATTTATCTGTTGACTTTTATCTGATCTGTTCACTTTTACCTGTTCACTTTTATCTGTTGACTTTTATCTGATCTGTTCACTTTTACCTGTTCACTTTTATCTGTTGACTTTTATCTGATCTGTTCACTTTTACCTGTTCAC
>NW_015152290.1:41278-43245 GCF_000732505.1 Cyprinodon variegatus
ACAAGCATGCTTAGTGTGAGGGATTGCTGAAGAGTCAATGAGTCGATGTAATCAGCTGGTTTTCCTCAGAAAATTTTGAACCAGTCTGAATGCATGATCAGGTTGATCTATAAACTGACATGGGATGACATGATGTGAATTACAGCTAAAGAAATAAACTGAAATGAATTGAACTCAAATAATATATCAGAAAATTCAGAATTCAACCTGCGCTGCTCTAACACCATGCTAACCAAATGGAGCAGGTCTGTCTCATGATTGCCCCCCCCCCCAGTGGCCTGGATCATTCAGAGCTTTTAACTCAGCAGTTGCACATTTCTGTATTTGCAGCAGGTTTTTAGCTGTAAAATATTCAGCCGGTTTCTTCCTTCTTTATCAGACCTTCTGAAACAGCAGAGAGACGATTCCATCCTTTTAAATCCTGTCGTTCACTGTGGGGGAAGTCACAACTTGTTTTGTCTTCAAAGACACCACAAGTGCAAAATCACAATAACTCTGTCATGATGATGATGACTGCTCTCACCACCCACACAGAAACCCACACACAGACCCAGGCTCGCTCAGAAAACACTTCCACACGCTCCTACCTCCTTCCTCTCTATTTCTTTTGGAGTGAAAAACTCCAACAGATCAAGACAGCATAGAAAAGGAAATGAACTTTAAAAGTTCTAGATTCTCTGAGCCTTCGGTTCTTAACTAGTCTGAAAGGGAAAATGAGAGAGGAGAAACAAAAATAAAATACTTATTAATGTTCTCTTCGCAGTTTCAGTGATCATGCTCTAAATAAAAATGAACAGAAGAAAAAAACATAACAGATTAAAGGAACTATTCTGTGGTGGAAGAGACTTTCAGGACCATGGACAGCATCACATGGACGCCGTTAGACCAAATGCAGATTATGGAACACATTAGGAGCACATCTTCTAACCTATTAAAGCGATTAAAGTCTGGGACAGTTTGGTGGTTTCTGGATCAGTCTTTATAAAGAAGGAACGCTCCTTCCCAGAAAGCATACCTGCCATAAATCATCCATGCAGACACATTAACACTGCAGACAACCGGCAGACCGCCGAGCATCAGTCCAGGATCCTGCTCTGCTCTCAGCTTCACTGCGTCCCTCCAAACACATTGATCCAAAATACAAGAGCTGGTTCTGATTTCAGCAGCTGAAGCAGCACAGAGGCATACAAATCCCTGAACGGCAGCGTTTGTGTGTGTTTGTTTTATGAACCTACCTGAGCCAGAGTGGTGGGCTTAATGCAAAAAGATCTGCTCTGTTTCTAAGTGCAGCCTTGCACTGACAGCTCTAACTGGAAGCTGCCGCCTCTGATTGGACGGCTACTGAAGGGGAGGCGACGTACAGGATGCAGCCAATCCTGAAGCCGCTCTGATAGAGGAGCGTCGGGCAGGAGGAGAGCTAACCTTGGGCTCACACCGTGCCATAGCTCCACTCAATCTGCTCCTCTGTTCAGATGGTTGTTCAGGGAACTTTCAGGACCATGGACAGCATGGCATTTCATTTTCAAATATGTGAGAAACAATCAAGAAAAGATAAATGGAATAAATGTACTGATCTTTAAGCACAAATGTAGAGAAATAGAGCTGAAATTGATTTGGTTAAAATTATTTTTGGTTTGGAAAAGTATTTTCCCTCCTGAAATTCATTTCTTTTCTGTCTCACTGAAATATTTAAAATTTTCTGATAAAAATCAGTAAAATAGATATCCAAATCCAATCATTTATTAATGGGAAAAAGCAAATGATTACATGTCCAGAAGTAAAAGCAAAGTTTGTTGTGGAATTGATTTTGTTTTATTAGTATTTAGCCCTGAGCTATTTCTATAGTTACACTGCTATAGGGTTAGACTACAAGAGAATCTATTAGTTCAATCTCTAACGTTCTGCTCTCTCTGCTTTTTCTCATAGTAGCTTCATCTGGTCTGTTCCTGTTTGGCTGTGACTCCATC
>NW_015152290.1:44255-45635 GCF_000732505.1 Cyprinodon variegatus
GGACCAACCAAGGACCAGCCAATTACCAACCAAAGACTAACAATGGACCAGCCAAGGACCAACCAAGGACCAGCCAATTACCAACCAAAGACTAACAATGGACCAGCCAAGGACCAACCAAGGACCAGCCAATTACCAACCAAAGACTAACAATGGACCAGCCAAAGACCAACCAAAGACTAACAATGGACCAGCCAAAGACCAACCAAGGACCAGCCAAAGACCAACCAAAGATTAACAATGGACCAGCCAAGGACCAACCAAGGACCAGCCAATTACCAACCAAATACCAACAAGGACCAACCAGTGAGCACCCAAAGACCAACTAAAGTCTAACCAAGGGCCAACCAAGGATCAGCCAAAGACCAACTAAAGGGCAACCAAGGACCAACAAAAGACCAGCCAAAGACCAACCAAAGACTACCCAAAGACCCACTAAAGTCTAACCAAGGACCAACCAAGGATCAGCCAAAGACCATTCAAAGGGCAACCAAGGACCAACAAAAGACCAGCTAAGGACCAGTCAAGGACCAACCAACGACCACCCAAGGACCAACCAAGGACCACCCAAGGACCAACCAAGGACCAGCCAAAGACCAGGCAAAGACCAATCAAGGACCAGCCATGGACCAACCAAAGACCAACCAAGGACCCATTAAGGAAAGTAGGGAAATTTTGAATGGCTACTACTGTAATTGTTGAATAAAACCCAGACCCACACCTGGCTTATTATCCATATTTGTTGCTAAACTGGGTACATAACCCCTCCTTCTTTTTTTCAGCCAACTTGCTCCTCATGGTAACCCCCTCCCGGCAGTGCAAAATGCCACACAACACACCAGATCTCTTTCTCTTCTCTCTTTTTCAATGACACTGCCTGGGAGCTCCAGCCACCATGGAGATCCAGGCAAAAAGGCCCAGATCTCCTGAATTATCAACGATAAGTCTTGATGGCTGACTTTTCAGAACCAAACTTCTGCAAACAGACTTTTTGCAACACTTTCCTCTTGGGTTTCAGAACTTATAGGGCCAGACTAGAGAGAAGGCCTCCTAAGGATCCCTTGGTGTGAGCCACATGGAAAATAAACCCCTGTATTGCTGTGAACCTGCCTGCTGAGCTGCAGCTGGATGAAACTCAAGCCTTCTAAATAGACATGAACGAAGGTTTGCAGGTCTGGCACAATTAGGGACTGAATGAACAATATGTATTATGATGAAGTTAATCATATCACGTGTTTACTGCTGAGTAAAGTCAAGTTAACAGGATGAACTATATGCTACGCTATGCTACAGGGAAGCATAGCGTAGCTTAGACCAGCTTTATTCACTAAGGATTTAAACACTGATATAACATTAGTGTTCATGTGTTCCTCAGATGCT
>NW_015152290.1:46242-52575 GCF_000732505.1 Cyprinodon variegatus
AGTATATAACAGCTGAAATAATATCTGATTAAACAAGATATTTACCACCCCTACAGGGGAGGGCAATAAACATCTTACAGTATCAGAGCACAAAATTCAATTCCCAGCTTGCTGGAAATTGAATATAAAAGTTATTCACAACATTAATATGGAGTCCAACCTGGATGGGAATTGATTATAAAGTCACAACAAAGTTTAGGTGCCTTCCCTTCCTGTGACTGAGAGCCAGTGAAGTAGCTCTAAACTGTTCTAGAGAGTGTGGAGGAGCATTTCAATACATCATAGAGACATTATTTAGATCTAGATCTATGTTTAAACATGCATGTTACGATCGCGCTGAGCCTCATGGTGCGTCCTTCTTCGTGTAGTATACAGGGGGTAACCAGGGGCGACCACCTCCCCATTAGGAATCATGAGGTTAGGTTGCTATCGGGTAAATCCTGCTGTTGAAGCAGAGCTACAAGCCGATTTATCAGAACCTCGAGCACTACGCATGTGCAAACATGGGAGTTCTTCTTCTGCTTCTTCTTACGGAGTGACGGGTCCAAGTAGCGCCACCTCTCGGCGCTGAGTCTGAGGTCGTTTTTAGACATCCAGTGTGAGCAGGTAGATCGCATCAGAGCGTCGAGTCGCACAGCGTGAGAACAAACATGGTGAGCTGTGAACTTTTCAACCCTGCAGTTTGGTCGTACAGTTTGAGCTGTTGCTGCGTGCAACCATTGCAAATATTGCACAGTGTATTCCCGGCATTAGGCTACATTCACACTGCAGGCCTAAATGCTAAAATCTAATAGTCAAATTTCACATTTCATACAACTCATACAGCTTCACTGTCCCGCATGCGCAGTAGAGGACATAATGAGATCACAAGCTAGCTTTCTCTGTCTTTACGGAAGTAAACATGGATGGTAGCGCTGGAGCGCATCCAGCGATCTTTCCCAACCTTAAAAACTCAATCTTTTCAAGATGGTTAAAAATAAAAACTACTCTACGCATCATCATCTGCCATGGTTGTGTTTCTTCTTGCCGCTTCTGTGTAGCAAGACCCAGAATAGTGAGCTATGTCGGGTATTAATGGGTTTTAGGTCGGATGAATGCGACCTGGCCGTTCAGATGCATTTCGCATTGAAAAGATCAGATTCGTATCGGATTCAGAACCACAGAGCCATGTGTCCTGGGTCTCATTGGAAAAAAATCAGATCAGTTTTGTACAGACTGTCATGAAAAGATCAGATACAGGTCACATATGGGCCAAACAATCATGATCTGGGTCAGGCTGCTGAGTGGACGTAGCCTAAATGGTTCAATCAGTCATCTGGACATGTGTGACAAACAGAGCCTGTCTGTACCCACACTCTTTGTTTAGAGAAGAATTTAAAGCCTTGTGATCAGGTGGTGGTGGGAGTGCTGGAAGAGTGAGACAGCGGCTCAGAGAGAGAAAGATTCAAGACTGTAGCTTTAAGGAAATTCATTTAATGTGAAACAAAGCACCAGAGTTGCAGAGTTCAGCTTGTTCTACATGTTAAACTAGACCACCAAAGCATCATGGTTCACACAGTCAGGCATCCAGGATATGGAAACATTAAAAAAGACCAAGAACAGCCAACATGTTTTCATTCTTCATGATTCCATGAAGGTTTAGATATATTTAGGAATCATTTTGACATCATCCAGAAACAGGAGCTTCTATGTTTGCTGCTCTGCTGCAGAATCCTGAACATCTCTTCCTCTCCTACTGGACCTAAAGGACACCCTGAGTCTGTCCTATTGCTATTTTTGAAGCCCATAGACTCATGAAAACACTCTGGAGTGTTATTGGAGGACCAGAGGCACCAATAACACTCTGCATGCAGAATAAACTGGATCTGCTGGACTTTTATGTTGTTTTATGTTCATATTGCTCTCTCTCATCTTCTGGTGGAGCGGAGCTTCTCCTCAGTGATGCAGCGGATGTTAGGAGGCTCATCCAGCCTCTCCCCCGGTTGATAGCAGCTGTGCTTTCCTGGTCTGTGGACGAACGTAGGCCTGTGGAGCTCCACATCCCAGATGTTTCCAGCTGCCTCCCGGCCTCCTCCAACCGTAGCGATCTCCACTTTGGGTTGGAAGACTTGGCTCTTGCATCCTTCTGGATGGAAGGACAGCTGCTCTTCTTTGTAGCCCAAACGATCCAGACATCGGTTAGCATCACCTGGCTCGTCTTCACCATCACTGGCGCCTATAATGACGAGCTCAGCTTGAATGTCTTCCTCCTCCTCATCTGAAGCGTTTTCATAGCCAATGAAAATCATGGTCAGCGGTTCCTGCTCTGGTTCCTCTGGCAGGGCTTGGATTTGGTTCAGGGAGGCAGAGCTTCCTGTGGCTGTGTGAAGGTCATGGTTGCTCAGAGTCCCATCAGCAGATTCACTGGCTGATGAATGTAGATCTGGATCTGAGCTCCAGTGACCTGATGTCATGGATGCAGGCGTTGCTTGTGATGTCATCATAACTGGCACCGGGGCCCCTCTGCTGCTGCTGGCAGGGAAATCTGGACTAGTTTTGGTACCAAACCTTCCTGTCCGGTCGTTTTGGACCGCTTGGTCATGGCGCTCTGAGGCTGTGCAGCTTTGATGAAGGCCTGCTGGGGTTTTCTGATCCATTTGTTCAGGAATGGATGGTGTATTTTCTCTGACCGGTATTTGGGTCGGTGCCCGAGGCGTACATGGCCTGTTGCTTCCTGTGTACGGTGCTGAGAACACTGGACGATGGAAGTGTACTTCAGCAGGCGCCGCTTCCTCTGCAGCCTGATGCAGAAGCTCCTCCACGTCGTGACTGGACATCTGTCCTACCTCTCCTCTCCTGCTGTCTTCTTCAGACTGCAGGGCAAACACAGACTTGCGTCCATCGTCGTATATCTTTAAGCCGCTCTGCTGGAGGCTTCCTGGGCTTATAGCGGTTGAAGAAACCACTTGGTTTTTTCCTGTTCTTCTGTTATATTCTACACTGATTTTAACGGCAAAGGTTGCTGGAACAGAAAGACATTCATACAGTGAGATTAGAAGACATGAACGTCCATCATGGAATTGCTTTTCTGATCAGATACTGACTGCTTCAAGGTCCAGTTCACAATGCCATGCATTTACAAAAACCTACAGCGCTGCCTTTAACTCCCTCCTTCACTATCTTCTTCCTCGGTTACTATTTTTTTCCTCCTGGGCATTCTGCAGGCGGAGGACTATCTAGCTAAGCATAAACGGGCTCCAGACCTGTCCTACCTTTTTTTGTCTCAGCACCATTGGTCTCTCCAACTGGAGCACTTTTTGCTTTGATTGGAGGAAAGACCAAAGGGACGTCTTCGATGTCGGGGACAAAATCTGAGGACAAAGAAATAATTACTAGAATTATGCATTATGGAATTCAGAACAGTAATATAAATTGCTTTTATGAGATTCTCAGACAATGATGATGCATAGTGCTCATCTTTCTGTTTTCAAGCCTCCATGTTTACCATCTCCCCTGCTGAAGATCTGTAAAAGCCTCAAAGGTAGAGATCTTTGTGGCTCTATGAAGTACTAAGAAGGCCATAGCAAGTGCTGTTAAAAGACTGAACAATCTGAAGACAATATGAACACATCCTGCTGTACAGCTGAGTCAAATCTGAAAGTTTAGACCTTCCTTTGCAGAGCCTGGACCAGCCAGACTCAACCTAGAAGCATGGAGGATTTCCTGCTGATTGAAAAATGCCTAAATACCATCAACTGTAAAATTCTACATAATTTTTTACAGGGAAGCATCAGAGTAGCCGTTAGCTTCCACCATTCTCTGGTGACCACCGAGCAACCAAACTTAAGATGTCCATATTACTCCTTTAACATCATTTCCTCCCTCACTGCAATCACAGACATGTCTTGCTTGGAACTAACCATGTTCTCTGCATATATTGTCGACGCAGCAGAAGGAATACTTTGAGGATGTACCCTTGGACTGGCATACTGCGGTGGTAGCCCCCTCCATTGAAGGGGGCACCGGAGGGTGTTTTCCAGCTGCAGGAGATGATGACACCTCTCAGCCTCTCTGGGAAGGCCTATGTCAGGATGGTTCCCCCCCCCTGCTTTTATTGTCATTCCACTGCCACAAGTACAGAACAACTCTCTGCATTTAATCCATCCTCTTGGGGAGCAGTGGGCTGAGCAGTGTGGGGTTAAGGATATTTTGCTCAGGGACCCAGAGAGGCAGTCTGTGGGAGTGGGGCTCAAACTCAGAACCTCAGGTTTCCATGCTCACTGCCATAACCACTCCGGCTGAGTGGACCAGCTCTAAACTCAAGGTGCGTTGGTGTTTATTGGAGTTTTCCCAACAGGTCCAAATGTGCCTTCAGGACCCAGAGGAGCATGTCCCTCATGGTGTCCTGTCGGGGTCGCTCCTGGGCCCTTTACTAGGGGCCATCCTGCGTCTGTATAAGTAGAGCAGGAGTTTGGTGCCCATTGCCAGGATAAAGTCAGACCTGGTCCTGCTAATTGGGCTGCCCTCTGTCACTGGTCCTTGCTCAGAACAGGTTTTATAGGCGGAGCCAAGGGTCGGACAGGGTCTGGTTTTGGGAACAGCAGATTTTGTCCCTTTAAGTGACATGGTCGACAAAATGTATTTAATACTAGAACTACCAAATCTCGCGAAAAGATTGTATCTGTAAAGATTGTCAGTCATCCAGGGCATGTCAAGCTTGAAAGGTTCGACCTCTTGGATGAGAGGATTGTTTTAAGTACACCAAGACTACATTCAAACTGCAAGCCTTGATGCTCAATTCCGATTTTTTGTGAAATCCGATTTTTTTGCGTTGCTGTTCATATTTCCAAATATATGCGACTTGTATGTGATCTCCTGTGCGATATTAGCAGAAGGTCGAGACAACTTGACCAACCTGGCTTCCAGGTAACAAACCAGTCTAACTGTCTCCTTTGCAGGTAAACCAGCATCTTAGTTTATTTGGAAGGAGAGAAATAGATGCAATTTTGTTAAACATAAGGTCCATCACCACCAGTCTCTGTCTGAACCGTTCTGACAAGGATCTGAACATGATGGGTTTGAAAACAATGAACCAGTTTCTAACAGGAATAATATCCGTCAGAGCATGTAAACAGTCAGTTTGGTAACAATGTGATACACTATGGATATTAATAACAAAATCACATTACATTTACAACATCTTAGTTATCCTGAATGGAAAGAAGTCTAAAGTTAAAAAAAGGAAGAAGGTTTTTACCTGCCTGGAAGGCGGCTTGAAGCTCCTACAGGCGAAGACAGAGCAGTTGGAGTGAATGTTTTAGACATGAGAATCGGTTTAGTCTCCATGAAGCAGTTAGAAGCAGTCAGTAATCACTTCATCTTAAAGTGGTTACCTTAGATGTTAGAGTGTTAGAATCAGAAGAGAAAGTGCTACAGGAGCCTGAAGAGGACAAATGGTGCTTTTACCTGCCAGTTTGAATGAGCGATGGATCCTCTAAAGAACAAAAGCACTCGGCTAGTTTATTTCATTAGAGGAGGAGCGACAGGCAGCAAGCAGACGTTTAATGCAGTTTAATTCATGACAGACAGCTCCAGAGGTTTCATCTATGCTACAGTGTGTCCACCACCTGCAGCTTGTAATGTCATAAACAGTCCATCAGTTAGGGTCACGAATCAGTTTGATGGAGGCTCTACCTGCTGTTCATCACTGAATCATTCTGAAGCAGGATCCCGTGATGCCAAAGAACCAGATAACCTTTAACTCATTTAGGCTAAACCTGAAAACCTGAGGTTTGTCTCCTTATTGGTGTCGTAAAAACATATTCAACTATGCAATCTGGATGAATAAATGAGGAGATCAATGGTACTTCAACCAGTGAGCACGTTATTTATCTGGGCAGAACCAGACAATCATAACAGCCCTCACTGCTCCATAGTCAAAGTTTTTCTAACTGAAAGTCTGCAAAGAGCTGTAAAGGTCTCCGCAAAGAGCTAATCCAACCAAGTCAAAGACAGTTAAGGAAAAAACAGTAAAATATTAAATAAAGCTTCAGTCTAAAGGAGACTGTTACAAACATTTCTTAAAAGTGGTCAAAAACTCCTCTCACCCAGGCACTGTGGAGCATTGCATGTAAGAGACAGCATAAAGAAAAACTTTAATAAAGAAAGGAATATAAAATCATCCCTTAAAATTAATATCAATAGATTTCTCCAAACACAATTAGATTCAATGTACACATTAAGCAGTCAGCATATGTAAAATTCATTAACCATATACTTCATATTCTTATTAACTAACAGGATATAACCCAACCACTCAAATAAATACAAACTATATACAAAAATGTTAATGGG
>NW_015152290.1:53013-53714 GCF_000732505.1 Cyprinodon variegatus
TTCATAGCAACCAGTCAGCATCCATAACAACCCTCAACATTCATAGCAACCAGTCAGCATCCATAGCAACCAGTCAGCATCCACAGCAATCTGCCACCATCCATAGCAACCAGTCAGCATCCATAGCAACCAGTCAGCATCCATAGAAACCATTCAGCATCCACAGCAATCAGTCAGCATCCATAGCAACCAGTCAGCATCCACAGCAATCTGCCACCATCCATAGCAACCAGTCAGCATCCATAGCAACCAGTCAGCATCCACAGGAACCATTCAGCATCCACAGGAACCATTCAGCCAGCATCCATAGCAACAAGTCAGCATCCATATTGACCAGTCAGCATGCATAGCAATCTGCCAGCATCCATAGCAACCAGTCAGGATCCACAGCAATCAGCCAGCATCCATAGCAACCAGTCAGCATCCACAGCAATCAGCCAGCATCCATAGAAACCATTCAGCATCTACAGCAATCAGTCAGCATCCATAGCAACCAGTCAGCATCCATAGAAACCATTCAGCATCCATAGCAACCACTCAACATTTATAGCAACCAGTCAGCATCCATAGAAACCATTCAGCATCCACAGCAATCAGTCAGCATCCATAGCAACCAGTCAGCATCCATAGAAACCATTCAGCATCCACAGCAATCAGCCAGCATCCATAGCAACCAGTCAGCATCCATAGAAACCATTCAG
>NW_015152290.1:54184-55694 GCF_000732505.1 Cyprinodon variegatus
CATCCATAGCAACCATTCAGCATCCACAGCAATCAGTCAGCATCCATAGCAACCAGTCAGCATCCATAGCAACCATTCAGCATCCACAGCAATCAGTCAGCATCCATAGCAACCAGTCAGCATCCATAGAAACCATTCAGCATCCATAGCAACCACTCAACATTTATAGCAACCAGTCAGCATCCATAGAAACCATTCAGCATCCACAGCAATCAGTCAGCATCCATAGCAACCAGTCAGCATCCACGGTAATCTGCCAGCATCCATAGCAACCAGTCAGCTTTCACAGCAATCAGCCAGCATCCATAGCAACCAGTCAGCATCCATAGCAACCAGTCAGCATCCATAGCAACAAGTCAGCATCCATAGCAACCATTCACCATCCTTATCGAACAGGCTGGGACTGTTAATCTGTGATACCGATTTCAGCTTGTGAAGGCTGGTCCTCCTTAAATCATAGCGGCACCAACACTTCCTCTCCGGCTGAAGCTCCTACCTGTAAATAACTGAAGGAGCTGTGTTTACTATGCGCTTTGGACACCCACCACAAATAGAATTGCATCCTCGACCAAAACGCATAAGTGTGACGTGCATAGAGCCCATCCAATGTTACCTCCCTAAATGATGCATGCAGTATATATAGCCCTTCCTTGTCATTCACATCATGAGGATGGTTGGCATATGGTGTCATCTTCTGTTTCTTCAAACTGTAAAATCCTTGCAACAAACTAAATTATAATAAAACTAAAATGCTTTCTTTAAACCAAACTACGATGTTCCTCTATTTAGTGAACTTGTTTGAATATTTTGCAAAAATATGTTGCGGTGCATGATGGGGTTTTGCATCTAAAGGCTAACGTTTCCCGTGTTACGTGCATTGTAGGCAGGTTGGGATGTTTTTATGGGTATAAAATGTTTTTCTTTAGATTTATGGCCTAAGAGATCAAAAGACTTTAGTTCAAATTGGGCGAGATTTCGTATATCCAGGCGATTTATTACATTTTTTGGGGCTGGAAAACATGAGTCAGTGACATCTGGTAACCCTGCTGATGCAGTGAGTGTGACGTTACGCAGCAGCAGTCACTGTGGCGTCCGTGTCAATAACCAAAGCCAGTAAAACCGCATTCTAGAAGTCCTGGTGATGTTGTCGTGTGATGCTTGAAGATAGATCAGTTAATGTGGATTCGTGTTGTGTTTCACATTTAAGACGCACGCGTTTGACTGGGCTTCTATTAATTGTTTTTTTTTTTTTTCTGAAGGGAGGTGGGGGGTCCATAAGTGGGCCGGTATAAATGGAAAAATGCCAGGGCTGAAAATAGTTCCCAGCCTGATATCGAACAGTCAACATTTAAAAATCAATGCCTTTCTCCTTTACTGGCTGTCTTATGCTTACGTTCACAACTAACACGCTTTGAGCATCAATAGCAGCTTCTTTCTTTCTGATGCTTGTCCTCATTAAGGTCCAGTAAAGTGATTCCAGGTGCATCTGCTGCTCCTGTGTTCAATGCCA
>NW_015152290.1:57117-58438 GCF_000732505.1 Cyprinodon variegatus
CTGCTGCTCCTGCTGCTGCTCCTGCTGCTCCTGCTCCAGACACTCCAGGACCTTTTGCTGCACCTTAATGCTCATCAACCACAAACTTTGCATGTAAACCAGCTGCTTCTGCTGCTTCAATAGCATGCTGTCTGAACGTAGCATTAGACACCACCTGTGTACAGATGAGCGCCACTGCAGGTCATTCATTTCTGCATCCATCAGACTTTATAATAACCTGTGCAATAAGAGCCCTTTGTTTCCTTGTTCAGATACAGAACCTGCAAGCACACCGTTTACACTGAGTCCCAATCCTGCAGATCAAACCGTAATGTCTTAATTTACATACGATCACTTCACTGAAACTTTCACTTCTTTTGAACCTCTGTGTTTTACTGCAGACGATGTCACAAGTGAATTTCTCTGTTGTGAGATCTATAGAAGGCAGACAGCAAACTAACGGGTGAGCCTGTGATTTCTTTACGGATAACCCACATAGAGTGGTTGTAGCTTCTAGGTGTCCAAATTCAATCAGTCACCAGGATGCTGAGCCCAGTAGACCTCTGCTCATGTTGGTTTTACTGGGATTAGTGGAGGCAGACATTCCGCTGCATCACGCTGTCCAAACATCCTGTAATTAATCTCTGCATTTCTAGATCTGCTGAAGCCTCTGGATTCTGTTTCTGCAGCTTATGAGATGAAACGGTTTCACCAAAGGTTAGAGAGGTTAGTTTCTGTTGAAGCAGCGAGATGCAGAGCAGCTTGCTGGATTAGAAAGCAGGCAGCAACCATGCTCTCTGAAGGAAACGGCCTAGTCAAAGCCTACCTTAATGATGTCCTCAGGCGTCCTCTCCACCTCCTTCAGCCGCTTCAGGACCATCTCCTCATTGGACGAGATGCTGAGCTCTTTCTGCTCCAAGGCCTCGATCTCCTTCTCTATTCTGTGTGGGAGAAATCAATGAACCTCCTGGATGAAGAACAGAGTGAAAGAGGGGGCGGGGTTACCTGAGGATATTGCTCTGCAGCTGATCACTCTGCTGCTGTTCATCCTGAGCCTGGAGCCTCATGGCCTCCTGCTCCTCCTCCGTCTGCTGACTCAGGCCGTCCATCAGCCACTGCTCCCTGAGGGCCTTTTTCTGAAACAGACACAGAAACAGTTTCACCTCCAGATTCTGCGTCTGCTCCTTTCTCCTCCCTCGTTCTGCTCCTTTCTCCTCCCTCGTTCCCACCTTCGCCCTCCTGTTTCAGCCTCAATGTCGGCTCCTTTCTCCTCCCTCGTTCCCATCTTCGCCCTCCTGTTTCAGCCTCAATGTCGGCTCCTTTCTCCTCCCTCGTTCCCATC
>NW_015152290.1:59729-62016 GCF_000732505.1 Cyprinodon variegatus
TGAAACAGACACAGAAACAGTTTCACCTCCAGATGCTGCGTCTGCTCCTTTCTCCTCCCTCGTTCTGCTCCTTTCTCCTCCCTCGTTCTCTTCCCCTCTCGTCCCTCATTCCCAGTTTCGCCTTAGAGCGGATGAGCAGGGAGACATTTGCCCTCTGAACTTTGTAGGATCTTCGTGCTCCATGTTTATCTGCTTGATGTGGATCTATGGCGTGTTTAACTACCATGGTGTGTATCTGAGGATGAAGAGGCCACACCCCTCCTCACATGCTAACTTTGCTTCTGCATCATCTTCCACTGATGGCAGAGCTGAATGTCTTCTTCCTGATTGTTTCCATCTTCAGCTATGATAAGGAGCTTTAATTAATATGTTTAGATGGTTGATGCCAGTGGTATAGAACTAAAATAAAAGAGGCTGGATTGGGATTAGGATCAATTTTCAGTCACACCAAGGAGACTCCTAAGCTTCTTCTGTGGTTTCAGGAAGAATTAAAGCCAGACTCAGCTTTAAACATACCTTGATATACTGCAGTTTCAGCTTCTCCTCTTCAATCTGCCGTCTTTTCTTAGCAATGTCTTCCTGGATCCTTCTTTTGTCCTGCAGACAGAGAGCACACGTCTGCAGCATGGGCACGTTTATCATATGGAAACTATTCCACCTGTTGACCAAAGGCCAGAAATACTTTGAAGGCAACGCTCTGCTGTCTCTAACCTCCAGCCGCAGCCTGAAGGTCATGTGAGAAATTGTTCCCTCTGCTATAACACAGAAGCTCAGAGTCCCTGAAGGTCACACTGAGTTCCTCACTGCTGGCTAATATTAGCTGTTGGATCGGGGATCAGGGTGACACTCAGTCACTGTGGAAAGGATCCCCTCATGACGTCTGCTGGTATTCATAGCAGCGCCTCCGTGTGATGAAGCTAGATCAGCGCTGAGAGCCAGGAGGCTGCAGTGGAGGGCTGTTAGCCAACCATCAGGGGTCTGAGGGCCGCCGCTCAGCAGGAAGATGCTCCTGTGGATCAGGTGACCGCACCAATCTGAAGCTCTGAATGTTCTTACATCCGATTAATGAATGAAAGCAGAGTTTATTTGGCTTCCAGGGACTTTATTCCAAAACAATCTGTTTGTTTAAACCCTGAGCTGATTGGACAGAGAGTGGAAACCCGCTGTTGTTAATAGAATCCATAGAGACACATTTAATATTATCAGAGCTCTGATGGCATTGAAGCCAAAGGATTTTCATCAAAAACATAATCAATGTGCACAAATAAGGAATAGTTGGATTAACCATACGTGGAAACAGAGTTTTATGGGGCCCAAAGGAACGCCCCCCCCTCCACCCCCCGCTTCCATCTGTTCATCCTCTCAGTCCTGCTGCCTTTGCAGCGACGGCGCATGATGGGCGGCTGTTCTATGTCCGCCATCAGTCTGATTATGAAGGAGGATGGAGCAAAATGAGTCAATGTCTGATAACCAGATAAGCCAGACAGGAAGTCAGACACAGCAAGAATAAAATCCATTTCAAAATAAGAGCTGATGATTAGAAGGTTGCTACACTTACAACGTTTGGAGTTTGGTTAGATGAGAAGAAAGGAATCCTGGAGGTGGATCCAGTTTACATCAAAGATAAGGAGAGGTGCAGAAGCAACCTGTGTGCCTGCTGTGATAAGGTGGAGGATCTATGATGCTGTGGGCCATAATCCATGATACTAATGCTGATTGTGGCCATGATCATCAGTGTAGAAGGATCAACATTTGCTATATCTAACTCTGCTCTCCTAGAGGAGCATGTGGCATAATGAGAGACCCCACACTAAGGAGCGGGATCTGCAGAGCGAGCAAACTTAGAGCAACTCTCAGGTTCCTGAGAAGCTGCCTGCTGTGAGCCAAGCTGAGCTGCTAAATACTGGAGGAACATGGAGATGAGTGGAGGTTACAGCTCTGGCAAATTTAGGGAAGCCTTTATTGGTTATTTTTGGACAATTTGAGCCCTGAGCAGCTTTAGATGAGTTTACCTTCTGAATACTGGTTATACGTCCCAGAATCCCATAAAACGCTGGCAGATGCTAAACTTTCTTTGGATTTTTTCTATTCTGGGCGTATTCATAACGAGTCCAGAACTTCTGTCCAACGACAGCCTAACTTCTGCATGATGCACGTCAGCGTAATGCCCAGGAAATAATGCACGGTGTCCTGAGGGGGGCAGCGATGAGCCTGGAGGCCCACGGTCTGCAGAAAAAGATTTATTTGATGGCGGTATTAACCTAGCTGCTGTTTACCACCCACCAAA
>NW_015152290.1:64045-66742 GCF_000732505.1 Cyprinodon variegatus
GATGAGAGGCTGGTTTGGTGAAAAATTTGTGCGTTTAGGCCAGGGTTTGACTTTGTGTGGACGGGGCCTCAGTGTATGCCAGTGTGTTTCAGCATATCTCAGTGTGTTTAAGCGTACGCCAGCATACTTAAGAATGTTCCATTATACTTCAGTGTGTTTCAGCATATGACCGTGTGTTTCAGCGTATTTCAGTGTGTTTCAGCCTACTTCAGTGTGTTTCAGCATATCTCAGTGTGTTTAAGCGTACGCCAGCATTTTTCAGTGTTTCAATATACTTCAGTGTGTTTTAAGCATATGACCGTGTGTTTCAGCGTACTTCAGTATGTTTCAGCGTACTTCAGTGTGTTTCAGCGTATGCCAGCATACTTCAGAGTGTTTCATTATACTTCAGTGTGTTTCAGCATATGACCGTGTGTTTCAGCGTATTTCAGTGTGTTTCAGTGTGAGCCAGCATACTTCAGAGTGTTTCAGTGTGCTTCAGTGTGTTTCAGCATATGCCAGTGTGTTTCAGTGTACGCCAGCATACTTCAGAGTGTTTCAGTGTACTTCAGTGTGTTTCAGCATATCTCAGTGTGTTTAAGCGTATGCCAGCATACTTCAGAGTGTTTCATTATACTTCAGTGTGTTTCAGCATATGACCGTGTGTTTCAGCGTATTTCAGTGTGTCTAAGCGTACGCCAGCATACTTCAGTGTGTTTCAGCGTATGACCGTGTGTTTCAGCGTACGCATGTGTGTTTCAGCGTATGCTCGCGTGTTTCAGCGTACGCCAGCATACTTCAGAGTGTTTAGCGTTTTTTCTGCATAGTTCAGGGTGTTTCAGTGTACTTCAGTGTGTGTCAGCATGTTTCAGCATGTTTGTTGGTCAATGTTAGAGGTGTGTTTATTTACCGTGATGGCTTGGATCCTCTCCTTCAGCAGCTCCGCCTCCTCCATGATGCTCTGAAAGACACATAAAGACCATAAAATGCATGTTTGGATCTGATGTATGTCTCCTTGAACCCCAGTGGGCCTCAGCAGATGGCCGCTCACACTGAGCCTGGTTCTGCTGGAGGTTTCTTCCTGTTCAAAGGAAGTTTTTCCTCTCCACTGTCGCTACAAGCATGCTTAGTGTGAGGGATTGCTGAAGAGTCAATGAGTCGATGCAATCAGCTGGTNTTTTAGTATGTTTCAGCGTGTTTCAGCATATTTCAGCATGTTTTAGTATGCTTCAGCGTGTTTCAGCATATTTCAGCATGTTTTAGTATGTTTCAGCGTGTTTCAGCATATTTCAGCATGTTTTAGTATGTTTCAGCGTGTTTCAGCATGTGCCAGCCGACTTCAGCGTGTTTTAATGTACTTCATTGTGTTTCAGCATGTTTCAGCGTGTTTCAGCATGTTTTAGTGTGTTTTAGTATATTTCAGCATGTTTCAGGATCTTTTAGTATGTTTCGGCGTGTTTCAGCATATTTCAGCATGTTTTAGTATGTTTCAGCGTGTTTCAGCATATTTCAGCATGTTTTAGTAGGTTTTAGTATGTTTCAGCATGTTTCAGCATATTTCAGCATTTGCCAGCCTACTTCAGCATGTTTCAACATACTTCATCTTGTTTCAGCATACTTCAGCTCATTGGCGCATACTTCAGCATGTTTGAGCATGCTTCAGCGTGTTTCAGCATATTTCAGCATGTTTTAGTATGTTTTAGTATGTTTCAGCGTGTTTCAGCATGTGCCAGCCGACTTCAGCGTGTTTCAATGTACTTCATTGTGTTTCCGCATGTTTCAGCGTGTTTCAGCATACTTCAGCATGTTTCAGCGTGTTTCAGCATGTTTTAGTATGTTTTAGTATGTTTCAGAGTGTTTCAGCATACTTTAGCATGTTTTAGTATGTTTCAGCGTGTTTCAGCATGTGCCAGCCTACTTCAGCGTGTTTCGACATACTTCAGCATGTTTGAGTATGCTTCAGCGTGTTTCAGCATGTTTTAGTATGTTTCAGCATGTGCCAGCCTACTTTAGCATTTGCCAGCCTACTTCAGTGTGTTTCAGTGTAGTTCATCGTGTTTCAGTGTACTTCAGCATGTTTCAGTGTGCGCCACTGTTGTGCCATATGCCATGATCATACTTTTTGGACATTGCGAATCAGTGTCTATATTTCATCTTGACATGATGATGTGGAATCAGCTGTGGAATCTCTGCAACAACCCCTGTTTCAGCCAAGGCCTCCACAGGCACGTCACATGGCAAGGCACAGAGGTGTAACCAACCACCCCGTCTCTGTGTGAGGACAGACGAAACCACAGAGCACACAGAGTTCTCTCGTTTTTGCTCCTGCTCTCTTCTGCTCCTGCTCTCTTTGCCTCCTCTTCCTTGCCCAGGAAGCTGGGGTCGGCTATGGCTGGTTCTCCACCACAGTGGAGATGCGGGCCCCAGGGGAACCAGATCTCCAGAACCATCAAGAATAAGTCAAAACCTTTCAGGACCAAACGGCTGCAAACAGACCTTTTGCAACACATTTCTCCTGAGTTTTAGAACTTATAGAGCCAGACTGGAGAGAAGGCCTACCCTGTCTTGATGAATGACTCAGACAAAGAACCCCTGCTGTTGAGTATTAAACTGAAATATGTTTGACGTGGAGCTGAATGATTTTTGTTAATAAACTCTTATATTTTGAACAGAAGTTGTGGTGAATTTATTCCATGTATGTGCAGAAATAACTGTTTG
>NW_015152290.1:73847-75892 GCF_000732505.1 Cyprinodon variegatus
AAAACTTTGAATCAATTTCACTGTATGATCTTGTTTATCTGGATCTATAAATTGACCTGATGTGAATTGGAGCTATAGAAATAGACTGAATAGAAGGGAGGCTTTAGGACTCAAAAAAGATTGTCAAGGTCTGTGTTTGAAGATAAGGATGAAGGTCATACAGTCAGTGAGGACAGACGCTCCACCAGCAGCAGCCAGCTGATCATCAAATTTGTACTAGTTAGAAGTATATTTCATATATCTACAGATCTTTACTCATTTTAGGTGACTTTTTTAACATGTTAAAGATATCTTTAACAGTATTCCTCCTCTCTAAAATGAAAATTTCAGATATTTGAAAGGTAATTCTTACTAAGACAAATGACTTCAAATGATGGGGGGTTGGGCGGGGATTGGCGTGCGATCTTGCAGCTTTTTAGATTTTTTAATAAAGGTTTCCTTTTTAAAACTAAATATTTCCCCATTGCTGGAAAATAAAAGGATTTTCTATTCTAACAAACTATATACATTTTTTTTAATCATTCCATAATTTTAATAATGTAAATAGAAGAAGCATAATTTCCTCTCCACATAATGTTCCAGTACTCTAACCTCACCCAAGCAAATTGCCCAAATATAGTAGCCCCTCCCTCCTGCCATCTTCCAGCAGTGACGTCACGGTGCGGTACGCCTAGCGCCATTCTCCCCGCTTTACAAGCTAAATCAATGGGAATTACTAGACACATCTGCAATCAACAACAATTATTGAAGATTTCGAGAGGACTTCACCATTGAAATTCACCAGAGTTATAGTGAAACTGACAATGCCCTCACGTTGCCAAGGACATGTTGCTTTACGACTCACCTGATTAGATCTAACAGGTGCAACCTGATCCAGAATGAGCTCACAGCGGCTGTTAAAGCTATGAATGAGGCTGACCACATCATGGAATCCCAACAACAGTTTGGAATTGAACAGAGGAGAAACTAGCTGCAGCATTCTCAGTGATGATACTTCTCTGTGACCGAAACTCACTGGACACAGGCTCAGGACTGCAGATGGAATCAAATAAAAGACAATAATGGTCACCCATGTGGACATCCTCTGCACAAAGTCTGGCTACTTTAAGGTCAAGAGAAAAAACAAGGTCTAAAATGTGACCCTTTTGGTGAGTAGAGCCAGAGAGATGTTGCTTAAAATTTAAAGTCTCAGACATTGCTAAACGTTCCACTGCTGGGCCGGATGTGCTGTTGTCAACATCTATCCATTTTCCGACACGCCTATCTCTGCTGGGGTCACGAGGGATGCTGGTGCCTATCTCCAGCTGAGAGACCCGGGTGCACCCTGGACAGGTCTCCAGTCCATCGCAGAACAGCACACCATTCACACACGCTCACACCTAAGGAGAATTTAGAGAAGCCAATTAACCCAACAGTCATGTTTTTGGAGGAAGTTGGGGTACCCAGAGAGAACTCACGCATGCTCAGGGAGAACATGCAAACTCCATGCAGAAAAACCCACAACCTTCTTGCTACAAGGCAGCATGGCTACCCACTGCCCCACCCCTGTCATCAACATGATTATTAAAATCTCCAAGGATTAAAACATTTTCCAACTTTATAATTGAAGACAAAAAGACTCTAAAATCCTTTAAAAAGGCAGCTGGAGGAACTAACATTAAGCATAAGTAATTCAAAAGAAGGGAAAACTTGGATGTTTATCAATGTTCCTATAAACCACAGCAAGACCTCCTCCACAACGAGAGGGGCGGGGCCTCCCAACATCCTGGCAGCCATCAGGACAGAGCTCTTTTAGATGGAAAAACTCCTCTTCTCTCTGCCATGTCTCAATGAAGAACAAATCAAAATGTTTCCTGGTAAAAGGTTCATTCAGGGACAAACATTATTGGCAATAGAACCCCTCGAGCTGTCTTGAGAAAATTACTGGTTCCAATGACACATAGTTCCCCCTAGGTCTTTCTATATTACTGGTTCCAGTGACACATAGTTCCCCCTGGGTTCTCTCTATATTACTGGTTCCAGTGACACATAGTTCCCCCTGGGTT
>NW_015152290.1:76518-81425 GCF_000732505.1 Cyprinodon variegatus
TTCAGTTTAGTCTTGTTCACATTAGTCCAGTTTAGTTCAATCCAGTTTAGTTCAGTTCAATTCAGTTTAGTCTTGTTCACATTAGTCCAGTTTAGTTCAGTCCACTTCAGCCTAGTTCAGTGCAGTCAATTTCTGTCCAATCCAGTCTAGTTCAGTTTAGTCCAGTTTAGTCCAGTCCAGTTTAGTTCAATCCAGTTTAGTTCAGTTCAATTCAGTTTAGTCTTGTTCACATTAGTCCAGTTTAGTTCAGTCCACTTCAGCCTAGTTCAGTGCAGTCAATTTCTGTCCAATCCAGTCTAGTTCAGTTTAGTCCAGTTTAGTCCAGTCCAGTCTAGTCCAATCCAGCTCTGTTCAGTTTAGTTCTTTCCAGTCCAGTCCAGTCTAGTCCAGTCCAGACTAGACTAGTTCAGTTCAGTTTAGTCCATTCCATATTAGTCCAGGTTAGTTCAGTCCAGGTCAGCCCAGTTAAGTCCAGTTGTGTCCAGTTCAGTTCAGTTCACAGACAAAATACTTGAATCTTAAAGATGTGTTGTTACAGAGTTAGCTATTGCTAGTTTCCATCCACATTTAAAAACATCACTGAACAAACTACCTTGACTCAGAAATTCTAGATACATATGTGCAAAGAGTCTTTGATGAACTGCTTTCCAGATTAGCTGGACTGAATCTGACAAAGTTGTAGAAAAAGAAGATGTGAGGAGAACAGGTTTTTTTTTCTAGAACCAGTTTCAGACTCTCTGAGCCAGATTATCTGGATCATCAGAGATCTGATTGGTTAATGGATGAAGCTGAGGTTCGCTCTTCACTGAAGGTTAAAGGAGTGTCTGACGGTCATAATCCGGGTCATCATCTGGATTATAACTCAAGTACTACACGAGGATAATGATAATCTAGAACCATCAAGTTTTTATTAATCCACATTCTGGTCCCAGCAGATGAAACCAGATTAAAGGTTCCTTCCTTCTACACATTGAAGGTGTGAGTCTGGTGCTGAATGTTGCTGTCTGCTCATTAGCCCACCGTCTGACCTCTAATCCAGGATCTCCTGTCTAATCTGACCTTTTGATGGATTAGTCCCAGGCGGCATGTTTGCTGCTGAGCGTCAGGCCATCATGGTGGCCTGACTGTGTTTATCTCAGAAGGTCCAAAACCAAATGATTTGATTTATATTTCTGTCCTAAAAAGGATGCAAACATGTGACGGTAAAGGAGGCCACCGCTGCTGGAAAGCTGCTGGGATGATTAGTGGGACTGAAGGAATAAACACTGGGAGCAGGAGGCTGCCAGCTGAATAGGATATGTGAGGATGTGGAACCACCAACAGGACCGACTCCAGGACCGGAGGATCTGATCCGAACTATAGAAATCAACTAAATAGAACTGACTATCAGTGTCATGGTTTGTGATGTAAATCAGACAATGATGAAAACATTTCATTCCCTCTGGGCTTTAAAAAGGAAAGGTTTAATCTGAATAGGGTTTCCTTTCCAGAAATGATGTTCAGCTTCACAGATGAACGAGGCCATCAGAGGCATTTCTAGAAGGTCCTTGGTGCCGGCCCTCCGCCTAAAACAGCTTTTAGTTCACATCATGTCATCTGAAGGCTCTTTAAAGTTCTACCAGATTTTATTGGTTCAGCCCGGAGCGGCCCAGTTCCCCTACTTCTACTGGCATTCTGATGCTTTTTATTGCATTCTGCTGCAATCTAATGCATTCTACTGTGTTCTACTACTGTTCTACTGCAATTTTCAACTTTCTACTGCCATTCTGATGCTTTCTACTGCGTTCCACTGCCGTTCTACTGCATTCTGCTGCAATCTAATGCATTCTACTGTGTTCTACTACTGTTCTACTGCAATTTTCAACTTTCTACTGCCATTCTGATGCTTTCTACTGCGTTCCACTGCCGTTCTACTGCATTCTGCTGCAATCTAATGCATTCTACTGTGTTCTACTACTGTTCTACTGCAATTTTCAACTTTCTACTGCCATTCTACTGCGTTGTACTGAAATCTAGGCCGTTCTATTGCCATACCACAGCTATTCTACTGCCCTTCTACTGGGCTCTAATGCCGTTCTACTGCATTCTACTTGGTTCTACTGTCATTCTTTCTTTCTACTGGGTTCTAATGCCGTTCTACTGCCATACTACTGCAGTTCAACCAGTGTTATACTGGTGGATAACAGAGTGCGAAGGGAAGGGGTGGGACTTTGGCCCTGTTTAGCCTAGCTTAGCTTAGCTTAGTGTAGCCTAGCTTAGCTTTGTTTGGCCTAGCCTAGTTTAGCATTGTTTATCCCAGCCTAACCAAATTTAGCATAACCCAGCCTTGTAGCTTAGCCTAACTTAGCTTTATTTAGACAAGTCTAGGTTAGACTATCTCAGCCTTTTTTTAGGGTGGCCTAGCTTAGCCTTGTTTAGATAAGCCTAGCTTAGCCATGTTCAGCCTAGCCCATCTTAGCCTTGTTTAGCCTAGCCATGTTTAGCTTAGCCAAGCCTAGCCTTGTTTAGCTAGCATTGCTTAGCCTTTGCTTATTCAACTCAAAGCCTGTTTAGCATAGCCCTAAATTAGCTTTGTTTAGACAAGCCTAGCTTAGTCTACATTAGCCTTATTTAGACAAGCCCAGTTTATCCATGTTTAGCTTAGCCATGCTCATCCTTGTTTAGACAAGCCTATCTTAGCCTAGTTTAGCTTTTTTTTAAGCCTAGCCAAGCCTAGTCTTATTTAGCTTAGCTAAGCCTAGCCTGGTTTAGCTTGGCCTAGCCCAGTTTAGCCTAGCCTAGTTTAGCATTCTTTAGTTTAGCTTAGCCTAGCTTGGCATTGCTTATCCAAGTCTAACTTTGTTTAGCATAGCTTAGCCTTCTTTAACTTAGCTTAGCCTAGTTTAGCTTAGCCATCCTCATTGAGGCTCCAGGCTTAGCAGGGACATGCTGGTGGTTTCCCCAGAGATAGATCTTTATAGGTGGAGCTTTGTCTTCGCTGTTTGTCACCAGAATTCTAGCGATGCATCGTGGATGGAGCCTCACCAGTTCTCGGTGGATTTTGTCCCAGAACTCAAGGATAACAGGATGAAAGATTTTACCAACATAGAAGCAACAGAAATATTCAACTGCATTCCCCACAGGTCAACCTTTAGATGGCAGCTTAAGATGATATAATATTACAGAATTTATAAATTCCCTTATGAAAATGTAAAAAAAATACACAGCAACATTAAATCCCATAGTTTAGATTCCAAACAGTTGCTTTAGGGTGAGTTAGACTTTAATGATAAAAACGGTTGAGCTGGTTGTTCCATTGTTGCGTTTCTTTCCAGACACACCTGAAAGAAACAAAGTGTGCAGTTTGTCTAGATGTAGGAGACCATGATCCATGATGACCATGATGGGAAAACATTTAACCATCAATATCAAGAAACCAGTTTAGCTAAATGTGTTAAAATATATGCAGTCAGTGGGAAAGAGTCTCTACTGTGAGGGACTGGTTTAGAGACTATGGAGATAACTGGGATGAAGGCAGAAGGACGCCTTCCAGCTGTTTAAACACCTGGTCTCTGAACCCCAGCCTTCCTGTGGAGGAACCTGGTGATTCCAGAGGTCGTTCAGCAGCTGAAGACCATAACGTGTCAGGAAATAATCATTTCTCCTGCTTAGCAAAGAGGGATGAAGAAATCAGCCCATGAACCACCTCTGTGGGACGGAGGGAAACACTTCTTCTATCTGCTGCACCTTCAGAAGCTCAGGGAAGCTCTGGTTCCTCAGTGTTCCTGCAGGAGGCTGCAGTTTAAGTTTAGTGAAAGCCAGACCCCTGCTGGGCGCCTGCAAACAGCTGACTGCTTAACGGCATTAAAAGATTAGGGATCAGAGACCCTCGCTCCTTTTTTATCTCTAATTAAACATGTTGTGTTGATGGAGCTGCTGGTGGTCCAGGCAGGAGAAGGACAGTCTGCTGACACCATCAGCTGCAAAGCAGCGACCAAAGGAAGAGAAATGTTTACTCACTGGGTTTGCTCGGTCCGTCCTGCAGCAGCACAGCCTTCCTCTGTGTCACAGCATTCCCAGCATTACTGAGGCTGAGCTGTGCTGGGAGGCTGTGTAGGCTGAGAGCCCCCCCCTTTATCTGCTGCCATAGAGCCGTACTAGGAGCCGGAAATACCAACGCTGTGAGGGAGGGGCTGTCAGAAGACCAGCTCCTTCACCTGGACCATCCAAAGCACAGGGGGGGCAGGGGGGATCTGAGATGTGAACTTTAAGAGCTGCAGGTTAGCTTAGCCTCACATCTAACATTAGCACAACAGGCTATTAAAAGCTAACCACCTGTGCTGCACTCTGCTCCCCACCAGCTCCATGGATTAGTTCAGAGGAGGAGGAGGAGGAGGAGCTCTGAAGGAGGCTCACCAGCAACACTTTCCTTTCCAACACCAGAACCAAGGCCAATTGGGTCGGGCTGGAAGTAAAAGGTTCTATAAAAGCTGTTTATAGAAATGGAGGCATCCGGACCAGGCAGCCAGCGGTCCATCAGAACCATCAGGATCATTGGAAAGGCTCCTCACAGTCAGCTCCATCTGTGATGCTTCACACCACAGCTTTCATTCAAGAGGCTGCTGTTGCTATAGCAACACATTCTGTCCAAATTTAGAGAAGTACAGATCGGTTCCTCCTGTGCAACTGTGACTAAATGTGAGTTAGGAGCGAACCATCCTCTGAGTGTTACCAGAAGAATGGAGATCACACCCACAGTGGCAGACTGAGCTGAGCTCCCTGCAGGGTTCGCTGAGCTAAAAAACCAGTGAATCAGGCCTGTTCATTGGTTGACGTTCCCTTAGAACAGTTAGAGCTGCAAACCAGTGAATCAGGTCTGTTCATTGGTTGACGTTCCCTTAGAACAATCAGAGCTGCAAACCAGTGAA
>NW_015152291.1:0-2268 GCF_000732505.1 Cyprinodon variegatus
GAGTGAATACACAAACATGAAGAGGGGAGGGGGACTTGCAGGAAAACTGAAATTCTCTAGGACTTCTAGTGTTAACAGAAATAAGGTAAAATTGTCATGGCTCAGACTAATGGACCTAGAATTCAAGCCCATAGAACAAGTTTGTGGCTTGTCAGCTGGGTCTGGCTTGATGGATTCTCTATAGAGATAGATACTCAGGTTAGTGACCACAAAACTCAGATTGAGAACAATAGAGAGCATGTGAGTCACTAACCTGGTTCTCAGTTCAGTCGTTGTCCAGAGGAAGAAATGGGAACCAGTCGGATGACTTCTCCACAAAATGCGGCGGAAGCCACCCAGAGAATTCCAGGAGCGAGGCAGAGGACTGTAGAGCGGAAGCCAGTAAACGCTGAAGAAGAGAAGAGGCCAGAGGCAGAATCCAGAGCAGGTGGCAGAGCAGAAGTCCAGAACAAAATATCAGAGAGACACAGAGATACCAAAGGGATAATCCAAGGACAAGGTACAGAACCAAGGGCATTACCAGGCAGTGGTCCAAACCGCAGTCTGAACACAGAAAACAGGCAGATACAGACCAGAACAGGGCCAAGCCTAAAATCAGGAATCCAGAGGCAGAAACAGGTCAGGATCAGGCAGACAAAAAAACACAACAGCGCTAGATACTTCTCACACTTAGCTCAAATAATCTGCCACTTATGGCTGGAAACAGGCAGTGTAAATAGGTGCTGGAACAGGGGGATCAGATGAGGGCAGATGAAAACTAGGCAGAGCTAAGCAGGTGGAAGCAAGGAAACTAATGATCTAGTCGTCAGCGCCAAGATCATGACAAAAATACACTATATTTACAAAAGTATTCACTCACGACCCTCCAGTATGAACTTAAGTGAGGCACCATTTTTGATCCAGATGGTTGAATATGATGTTATAACACCTTCAACCCTAGTCAGGAGCCTGTCTACAATGTTAAGGGGCTTGTTTCTGGGAATGTATTACCATTTTTCCAGAAACACATTTGTTAAGTGTTTAAGTTTAAAAAGAAGGCCTGTCTTTGAGTCTCCACTTAAATTCACCCTAAAGCTGTTCAATCAGTTTGAGGTCAGAGCTCTTTGTAAGCTTATCCACAAGAAACTTTCTCTCCAATGCCTTTATGGACCTTGCTTTGTGCATTGGCGTTATGGAATAGGAAGGGACCATCTCTAAACTGCCCAGACCAACATGGGGAATACTGAATTATCTAAAATTTGATGTAATAGAGACACCTTTCACTGGAAAAAAGAACGAAGACCAGCTGCTTAAAAAAATACAATTAAAATGTCAATCCCCTACTGCCAGCTCTACATTTCCATTACCTTTCTCCTGATGACCTCTAAATCAAGATTATTCTATTAGATTGATATATGTACTTTGATGCATCACTCCAGAGAACATGTTCTCCCTGCTCAAGAGCTTATTGGTGATATGCTTTACAGTACTTAATCCATCACTTTGCATTGCACTAGGTGATCCATGGCATGGATGCAGCTGCTCAGGTATAGGAACTCATTCATGAAGCTTTCTATCTATGCACTGTTCATAAGATTGTCTGAGGTCAACATAAAGTTCAGAGGTCTATATTATTTGAGAAAATTAGTGACTGCTGCATCAGCATCTGCTGCCCCTGGTCCTTCATTTTACATGACTCACCACTTTGTTCTGAGTTGCTGTCATTCCCAATCACCTCCACTTTGTTATAAAAACAATGACAGTAGAAGATAGAATATTAAGGAACAACAAACTTTTCCCAACTCTACTTGTTCACACGGTACCATAAAGGAATTTGCTGAGCTACTGAGAAGGGAACCAATCTTCCATCAATGTTTGTAGAAACAATCGTTATCCTTAGGTATTTGATTTTATGCAATTGTGGCCTTGGATATGATTGCAACAACTAAATTTAATGATTCGGATTGTTGAGTGAATACTTTTGGCAATATAGAGCATCATATTTGGGTTTGTGACTCTGAAAAAGTGCAAACTTGTTTGCACGTGCAGAAAAGATCCTCAAAGAAAGTTATAAGCATTTATAACTCAACAGACAGTGTGTTGAAACTATTTGCCTTCCTCAATATACATATCATATACTAATTAACAAACTCAGCAAATTCATAGGTGGAGGATATGCTAATGTAAGCATCTAGTACATGCAAGGTGATTTTCAAAATTGGTTACTAGACTGCAGCCACAGTTTTTTAGCCTCGTGAGACCATCCTGATCTCGCAAGCTTTCAAGGTT
>NW_015152291.1:2513-54438 GCF_000732505.1 Cyprinodon variegatus
CGAGCAAGTTTTATCGAAATTACAGAGTATTTCTTCACTGAAAGAAGAATCCATCTGGCGGAGTCAGATTAACAGTTTTTGCGTTTTTTTATTGCTTCTGAAATTCATGAGCAAACTGATACATAAAAAATATCTGTTGTCATTGTTGCTCCAAAGCAGGCATGTGTGCAACACTAGAGGATGGGAAGATATTTTACGTTCATGTAAACATAGATGGACAGTCAGAAATAACTAGAGTAAAATAAAAAAAGACAGAATATAAGGGAGTATGGACGCCTTTGAGCTTCGAGCATGGGAAAAACTGCTGTTGATAGGAGCTGCTGGAGATAAATTCAGATGTTTAGAGCAAAATCTGCGCATGTCAGTTAGTTTTGTCTCTGCATTTGGATCCTGTCAAACCTCCTCCCCCTTGACAGCCTGGGCCAATTGGCATGAGATCTATTAAGGAGCCTGTTCATGCAGGGCTCTAAATTAAAATGAACGTTACAATTAACAAGTGTCGGCTGGTGGAGTTTTCTCCGGGGTGGGGACTATAAATTCAATATAGACATATACACACCAAAGTATATTTATATGAACGCTACAACAAAAAACATTATAAAACACACACCAAAAAACAACATTATTTCATGCACAGGTTTCTTTTTTGTACATAAATCTTGCCTATCTGAGGCTTTGTGAAAGCAAATTTGTGTTTTGCATGGTCCAATATGGTGTCACAAACCTAAAAAATAATGTAGAAGTTTAATAATGCGGAAGCTATTAGTCAGCGTTATATTTCTAATATATAGAAACTATTTATTTTCTTAGAATTTTCTGGAAGGACGTTTCTTGCTGCATTTCTCTTTCTGTCTTTCTCTCTTCAATGCGTTTCCAACTCCCGCGACTCAACCTACCAATCAACCACAAAAAGTCTGCGCTGTGGCGGGAGGTTGTGAGCAAATACACTTCCTCTCGCCTCAGGGCGCAGCATTCCTGTACGACGGAGTATTAGGGCCAGGTTAGAGATTTTTTCCATTTTTTATTTTGAAAATAAAGTCACAGCATTTCGAGAAAAAAGTTGTAATATTAAAAGAATAAAAGCGCAACATTACGAGAATAAAGTTGTAACATTACTAGAATAAAGTTGTAATATTACGAGAATAAGGTCGTAACATTACGAGAATAAAGTTGTAATATTACGAGAATACAGTCGTACCATTAGGAGTTGTTCTAAAATAAAACTTGTTTCTCGTCTGTTTAGGACTTTATTCTTTTAATATTACGAATTTATTCTCGTAATTTTATGACTATTCTGGTGGTGACTTTTTTCTCGTAATTTTACGACTTTATTCTCATAATGTTACGACTTTATTCTCATAATTTTATGGCTTTATTCTCCTAATTTTACGTCTTTATGCTCGTAATGTTATGACTTTATTCTCGTAATGTTACGACTTTATTCTCGAAATAGAAGAAAATAAAATCCTTAGCCTGGCGTCATACTCCGTCGTATTCCTGTGTCCAGAGCTCTTCTATACCTTCGTATTGCAGAGGAGCTACTGCACATGTACAAATTTTAACAAGAGTCTATGGGCAAAGCCTTTTGCGCCCGAGGGTGGAAATTTGTCACCAATCAGACAAAAAATGGAATGACACTTTCTTAATCATTAAAGATTAAATATTTATCTTGCACATCTAAAAAATATATATTCATATATGTCGAAATATTTCAAATTCTAGTTTAAAATTAAATTAAATTTTTTATGTCTTAATCAGGGGCTGCGTTCGAATTTATTGGATGCGTTCTCCGAAGGCCGATTCGAAGAATGATTATGTCATAGCGCGGCACTGAGGTCTGGTCGGATTCCATGAATACTCATTATGCGACCTAAATGCAGCCTTGTTTTTGCCCGATTTAAAGGACGGGTCCAGTGTATCCTCTCTATCCTTGGTTTCCCCAGGATGCATTGCGAGACCAAGCAAGCTGGCTGCTCCGTGATCAGATGAAATGGTGCTTTGCGCCGAACAGGGGTGAATATTGGCAGTTCAGTTTAATTTAATATAAGAATGAATTGTTCCGTTGATAGTTCCTTCTGAAATTAATGAAAATATTTATTTTAATAGTTATTGAGTCAGATTTGTGGCGGGTAATGTTTGATTTATTGAAAGGTTTCTATCTGTTACTGTGTAAATGGGTTTGGCTGTAATTTAAGGACAGATCTAATGTATCTGCAGTGTGGGGACTATAAATCTGATAGGGTATTTTCTGCTATTGCTATTTTGTACAATTTGATTAACTACTGTAAGTATTTTTTGTTGTTAAATATAAGAGATTTTGCAAATATATTTCTTATACACATTGTTACATTGTTTAGATTTACTTATATCTTTCTATCCCTTTTATAGAATAGAATAGAAAATCTCTTTATTATCACACAATGGGGAAATTTACAGCAGCTAAAAGATTATTGAAAAATATGGTCACACAAATGTGGTCCTTAGAAAATTGTATAAGAATAACATAATAGGGAAGAGTTAAACAATGTATAAACTATATAACACTGTACTTTAAAGTGTTTTAACAATATAAAACTGTCCACCTGGAGAATAAATAACCAATATACAGCTATAGGACATTTTTACAGCAATGGATATTTGAAAATAGCAGCAACATCAGAGATGTGCAAAATGACAGCAGCTGGTTATTTAACTGACTGAGGTTTATATCATTACATTTGCTTTTATTTGTTCATGCTCCCAGTGGTTGTCACCTTTATTCCTCTCTGTATTGTCATGAATGAAGTCTTTGTTCACTTTACGATAAAAATAAATCCGAATGCAGCCAGTGTCATTGGGTGGGTGGGGCGGCGCCTTGGCACTCTTTATTGCCAGCCGCCACTGGGTTTTATTTCTCCTGGAATTAATGACTTTATTGCACCTTTTCACTATTGATATTTGACCATCTGTATGCATGCATAGTGATATAATCCCGGTCACATTATGTCATGGAAAATATACAGAGGCTCTATTTACTAACAAATTGAGCAAAAACAAAGCTTTACACACACTTAAGAAACATACTCCATTAGGATGGCGTAATTTGTTATAGAAATGTGATATGCTACCAGAGTGAGTTGCTGGTGAAAGAATTTCAACAAATGTTGAATAATGTGACAATTTACCCAAATTGTCGGACCAAAAAATAGACAAAATCATCCGAAATATTCAAGCCAGGGTTTAAGCTGATCTTAAAAATGATCAATGACCCTAAGCACACAGCCACATCAGTAGAAAGTGTATTAATGATACAAACATTACAAAATCTACACCAATTATGTTACCAAGATTTAGTATGGACATTTCAGTTTCAGACATTTTACTAAAATGTCTCAATTAAAAAAAATTTAAAAAATAAAATAAAATAAAATAAAAAAAAGAATGTATTTAGAAAAACTCTCACTGTCATTATTCTATCATTTATCAGTTTGGATGTCTAAATAACCTAAGCCAGTCTGTTTATATGTCAGAAAGTAGGGAAAAGGGTTTTTGAGCCAGTTTACATACCGGTAGTTTATATATCTGGTTTTGAATTCCTTTTTTACCTCTGTGAGAAATTTGTTTGCTGTTTGAAATCAACGAAATGCACCAATTAACATGACCTAAAAATCAGGCAAAATTCCCCAAAACACGACACATGTTCAGTTCCGATGAAATATGCAAATGGCTTAAAGCTGCGCAGAAAACAAACACAGCTGGAGATCGGCACCCAGGGGAAGGTGATTTGTGGCACTGAGCTATATTTTGATGTTTGTCAGACAAACCTGTCTAATTGGCTGTCAACAAAGCACCAGGGCAGTCGTTGATGCAACACAGCAGTAAAACAGGAAGTGATGACAGAGGAGTTTAGTTTAAATGAAATGTCAGAAAGATGGGTAATAAGATTTGATGACATGTTGTAAATAATCCCTCTGCCTCAATGCATGAAATATATGTGTTGTTAATGTATAAGGGTAGGAAATGTTCCTGATAAAGTTTTTTTTTTTTTTTTATCTTTACAAACACTTGAGTTAAGGAAAACTCTGGCTGTGTCTAAAATCGTCTAATTAGTAAGCACTATGAATATGCCTCAGCATTGACAACAATGAGTGCTTTTTGAAAAGTGCTGGCAGTGAGGAAGGAGGTAGGAAAAGGAGCATGTATGGTTCCTATAGTTTCTTTGGTGTTAGGAACATCGAGGTCTCTCACTGGCACCAAGAAGCAATAAGGAACCTAATGTTCCTTTATTTTAAATATAATCACAGCCCACT
The DNA here is from genome assembly GCF_000732505.1 of Cyprinodon variegatus. Taxonomy (NCBI): domain Eukaryota; kingdom Metazoa; phylum Chordata; class Actinopteri; order Cyprinodontiformes; family Cyprinodontidae; genus Cyprinodon; species Cyprinodon variegatus. The sequence goes on from NW_015152291.1 coordinate 6,803, forward strand.
ATATGGAAATTCACAAAAATTTCCCAAGTGAAGGGAGAACGCACTAGTACCAGTACATATTTGCCTTGGGTATACTGTGAGTGACACCTGCAATGCTTTTTCATTTCTACACCTACATTTACCGGATTCAGTAGAGCAGTCTTGACCTCATTTTCCACAATAGTGTTCTTATTGTTGTTTTAGGGGCCACAATTGATTGAATGAATGAATGAATGAATGAATGAATGAATGAATGAATGAATGAATGAATGAAAGAAAGAAAAGGAATTCATTTTAGACAATTTCAAGAAATTTTGACAAAAAAAGGCGAGTGGTGGCCTAGTGATTAGGGCTTTGCCCTTAGTATCCAGAAGTTCAAGCCCCACTCCCACAGACTGCCACTCTGGGTCTCAGAGCAAGACGCTTAACCCCACACTGCTACCCAGGCACTGCACAGTGGCAGCCCACTGCCAAAAAGATGGGTCAAATTCAGAGAGTTCATTTTGTTGCTCCTTATTTGTGACAGTGTAATGGCAATAAAAAGCTGGAAAAAAAATCAAACCAAACTCCAATTTCCACACCAACTAAATTCAACTGAACATAAATAGAAACAAAACCCTCCACCTAATAAACCTGTCGGTGTATATACAGCCAGAGAACTGACATTGATGAATGTATATTGTTTAAAAATCGGTATGAAGAAGTAAAGCTTATCCTTCATGCTCCCTCTCCCTCTAATTTCACTTAAATTAACTTAAAGTAGAGTAACCTTCCTTTTAAACTTCTATGTTTTTATCCGATATACACACACAAAATATATGTACATATACACAATTAAATACATACAAACATATATATATATACAAACACATCAGGTCAAAGTCAACATTCACGCTCTTGAGCAAAATAACGTGCACATTCTATACCAAATAGTCCATTTTGTATTTGCTCCTGTTGTTTTTTGTTGATGAAATTGCTTATAACTACTGTTTAAAAGAATTATAGATAACACATTTTACAAAGTTAAACATATCATTGCAAAAAGTGTCCCTGCATTACAGTTTAAATGTATTTCATTTCAATCCCACACTGGTGTGAACATTAACATCCAGCTCAGCCTGATAACCTTTTAGAGTCTTAGCTGTTTGAACTGCTTCACAACCCATTGAAGCATACAATAACTTTTATGAGGCTGTTAAAAAGAACTGCTCCATCCAAACATTTTGAAAGTACGAGCAGAAAAAGCTACTGTTTGTTCAGTTTGGGCCTTCCACCTCTCCCTCTTTCCCACATCTCTAATGTTTTCTCATTCCTTGTAAAGTGTCCCTGAGCTACAGTAATTGTACATTCTGCAGCACCAGCTGGCCCCGGAGAGCACATTTCTCTTGCTAACGTGTTTCAGAGGTCAAACGCTCAGCAGGAACAAATTTGCACACATTGAATCCATCCTGGTCGACTCATTGTCCTTGCTGCGGACACAGAAGGCTCTAATATACTTGAGCTTTCTGGAAGAAAAAACTGAAGAAAAATGTAAGAAAGGATTCAGATTGTGCTTTCTATGAGTTTTTTAGTGCAGTTGATGTGACTGAGGGTAAAGTGTTGAGGTTTTCTCTTGCTTTAAAGTAAGGCTGAATAAAAAAGTTATTTTCTCCACTTTTCCAGCAGCTCATTAGTTCCTCCACCGTTATAAATTACATCATGTCAATTCCATCTATCCTGTGCAGTTCTGTGTACAGCATTTTGGAGAGATGAATGTTGCTCTGTTGCAATGTTTGCAGCCATTTGGTTATTAGTTAATGTGCTAGCCTTGCCTCTGTACTTTCTGAGACTCACAAATAACTGTTAGATTGTGGATGCTTTGAGGACACCTTAGGTTTATTAGCTGTTATGATACACTGACTTAACAAAGAGTTCAAAAAAGCTATTTGGATTTAAGAAAATTCAGTATCTCACGCCCACTTTCTAAAAAATATCAAGAATAATCAATCAGAAATCTTGGTTTTGAGAGCAAAATTTAATTTTCTTGAGACACACTCAGTATGTGCAAATTGTACAACAGTGTTCTCAAACAAACAGAAGATTTTATTACAGATTTTATCCTAAATTATTTGGGGCAAATATTAAAAAATTCCTTCAGAGATTTAAAGTCTATGGGGATATCCCAAGCAACCTCTATTAGATGGTGATCTAGTGACAATGACGATACCTGGAAATCTTCGTCCTGTTGAGGAAACTACTTTGAAATTTGCATTTTTACATCTTTGTTGTTCTGCAAAAAAAAATAACCATTCGGTACTTTGTGATCAGAGAGGAATAGACCACAGACCAGCCAAAAGTTGTCACCAGTGTCAGAGACTGACACTGGTGAATCCTGTGGATTTTCTCATTGAAAACTGCACTATTAAATTACAGGAGTCTGTAGACAGAAAGTTAGGGGGAAAACATCCAGGGATTGAAAATCTTAAAAAGTGAAAGTCTTTGTGTTATCTTCTTTGAAACAGATTATAAATAAAATAACCTGAATTCCAATGATTCTTTCTGCATGCATATCATTGAGCATCGCTACATCACTTATTGAACACTAAAAGTAAACTTCAAAGGGTTTTCTTTCGATATATTGTCTATTTTTATTATTCCACTGAGGTACTTGATTTATCTAGTGCACACATAACAGTTGTTATGACCAATTTTCCTATCGCATTTGATTGATTAGGAAAAAAAATTAGGCCTTGTTTCCACATTCCTGCACCATCATTAAATGTAAGCAAATTGTTCTCAGCATCCATGTTGAGGTCACCATTACTCTTCTGCAGATGTAGGATGCTTCAGCATCTTGACCCCAGGCAGACTGCTGCAGCTCTCCTACAGTAGGTGCTAGTCTTGGACAGGAATTATGAGGTGCCTTATAAGTTGTTTTCAGAGGGGTTGAGTCTGTATTTCAATTTGACCGAATGACTTGTAGAGGAAAGGAAACAGCGATGATGAAGCTCTGCTCTGGCGGACAACAGCTAATACTGTTAATAAATTAAGCTGAGGTCAGAAGGGGTGTAACAGCTTTAGACACGTTTACCTGAGCTTTGGATCATTTTGATAAATACAACACGACGAAACACCTGAGATCCTCTAAGCTCAGATTATTCTAAAAACAAACTGCGTATAACAAGAAGCTTCTTTTTAATTACCTGGTCAGAGAAAAAGGATCAAACTAAACAAACGGGTATGAATCTGTCACGTTGAGCTATGTTGATCCAACAGGAGATAATTCTTATTAGACCAAATCAATTATGCACTCATACCAAAATACAGAATTAATAAGGCTTAGATGTTTTGGGGAAAATGACTCTAGGAACATAATTAATAAATGTTACCTTGTTAAATTTTTGCAAGGAGGTTATGCCTTAAGAAGAGTCTGTCTGTCTGTGTGTTTACAAGATAACTTGAAAAGTTATGGAAGGATTTTAATGAAATTTTTTACCAGAGGTGCGCCTCATGCCAAGAAACAATTAATTTAAATTAGGTAATGATGCAGATTATGTGCATGTATACAGTATATATAGATATTTGTTTTAAAAAGCAACAGAGAAAATCAGTCTGACTCTCATTAGTGCCAGACTTCAATGACAAACTAGTTAAACTCTGGACAGGAACTAATAATGACTCACTCAGCAACTTATTCACAAATTGTATGGAGTATATTGCAATGCAAAATGGAATTAAGACATAGGCTGAATGTTTCAAATTTCAACAAAAAATGTCAGGATATTATTTTTGGCACAGCATAGAATGAAAATATTAATGGAACAATAGTTAATTCATCTACCAAAATTACTTCTTGACATAAACTAATAACTGACATAATAAACTAATAGTGAAGTTAATAAATGTTGCCACACAAAGACACAAATGTAGTTCTTTATTTTATATTTCAGAAGTGTCAGATGATGAATTTTGGAAAAAACCCAGTAAGAGTACCACATTATTTTTGTATTATGAGACAAAATAAAAATTACATGTCAAAGAGTGAGCTAAAAATTGTGTTTTTAAAAGAAAGATTCTTGTTTTTTGACATGATTTTCAAACCCTAAAAGAAACAGTTGCTTTCATTGTAAGTATTGTTACAATTCCTTTAGGGTTAAACAAAAATAGGGACTTACTTTCCTTCTGTTTCTGCTGTAAATGTTTATTAAAATGAGGTTTACCCATTAAATCCTAAAGGTGGACATCATTTAAATGTTTCCTAGTGTTTTTTCTTTCTTTCTTTTTTCTTTAAACTCTTCATGTTTTATTCTAATTTAATAATTTCCTAACCTGAGGACATGTTCGGTGGAGAGACAGCAGGTGACAATAAACAATAGGAAAAAAAAAGTGTGTTCTCAGTGAAAACAAAACTGCAGGTGAACCTTCGCTTTTTAAATGATCAAAAACCGCAATAATCAAAGGACCAAATGCCATGGTGGTGTAAAGATTTTCATAGTAAAAGATAACGATCATCTTGAGAAATAACTACTTTGTAGTTTTTATATTTTTACATGGAGTGCAATGTGCATCTTCAGGTGAAGATAAAAGGGAGTTATGTTTTGTATTATTATAATTTTCATCATAAATTTTTATTTTTCATGGAGATAAAAGTCCTGAACTGGTCTGAATACAATTTGTCCAAGACATGGCAAAACAAGACAAGACCGATACCAAGAGCTGGGCATAAAAATCCAAACCTAAAGCCAAGACAGGTCTTGAGATCTCCATCCCTGCAGCAATGCAACAGTAGTTTATAATTTTTTTAATGCATAAAATTGGGATAAAATGCAAAATGATACAAAGTAGTCAATATATTTCTAAATTTAAAAGAAGGCACCAGCAACATTCAAACAATATATTTATTAGTAATTGTGCAAATGTTTCAGTTGCCTTTATTCAGAAAGTACAACTTTATTTCTAGCCCTTCTCTAGACCTTTTATTTGAAAGCCTCTGATGTGTATTAAAGATCATTAGTGGAAAACCTTAAATCTAACGAGATATCACTTCACCTAAACAGTGACAGCATTAATCAAGGAGAGTAACCTAAGGCCCCAAGGAAAATTTGGAGATGTTGCAGACATCCAGACCTCAGTTGGGGAAAACAACATGCTAAATGCAGGGAAGAAACAAATCAGCATGTCATGAACAAACAGTGCTCACAGTGAATGATGGTGTTGGCAGCAGCATGCTGTGAGGATACTTTGCTTTAGCAGGAAATCTGATCTAAGATAGATGGAGGTTTTTTCAAAGCAATCTTGAAAGGAAATCTATTAGGCTGAAAAAAAATATCAACTAAATCAAATGTTTAATAGGACCACAACTTTAAACACACATCCAGTGCTATGGTGGGAAGGCTTAAAAAAGCAATCTTTAGAGTCTAAAATCTAACACACCTACATTAAAGTGACTAAATCACCTCTAAGAAATACAGAACAATGGCCCTAGAGGGCTGGAGTTTGAAGAACTACTTGAAAGAAAGATGGGAAAAAAAGTTTCTGCATGTTGAAAGCTATTAGATACAAAATGCAAATAAGCTGCAACTGATATCCCAGCGATAGGTGTTTCTACAGTGTATTTAGACAGATGCTCGTCATAGTATGACGACACATACTTCACAATTATTTAGTACTTTGTTAATAAAACACAATAAGGTTTGTCATGATAACATAACAACATAATGTATTAATATTTATGCAAGAGACATACACCAGGGAGTTTCTCAGAAACAACCTCTCAAACTTGTTTAAATGAAAAATGTATCCACTGTCTTAAATTAGGTAAATTGCATCAAATCGTCTTCATCAGATATTTTATTCATTACTGTGGCAGAGAGAGCAAAAACTGTGCTTCTATGATCACTCCTGTTCATTTCTGCCCAGATTCCATCAAAACCGAAGCTGTCGGTAAAAAGTCCAGACTCAGCGCCGCCTCTGCTCGTTTTGAAAATCTAATGAGACGCCTGATCTGAGATGACAGTTCAGCCTGAGTCCCACATTCATATAAGATGAGATGCACATGTCACCCTGGTTGGTTGTATTCTTATGCAGCTCATTCAGTTTGGTTTAGAGAAGAATCTCATAACAGAAACGTTGTTTGATGGATTTCTTTAATTCCCGAAAGGAATAAAACACACAGAGGACAAGAATTTCATCAGTAAAAATAAGAACATTTGCAATGAATCTAATTGTAGCTACAAATCAGACAACAACTGACAGACTACCAACATATAACCACTTAACAAAATCCACGCTTCAGCAACATGCACCATTTCCCCTCAGACAGCAGGAGTGTGTTAGATGTGTTACAAAAACATTCTGTGCAGCTCAAACACAACTAGTGATACAATTTTACAAGGACACTTGAAGCTGAAGGATAGAAAGGTGTGTTCCAATGCAAAAAAAAAGCACAAGAAAGGAGGCGATAAAAATACTGTTTTTAAAAAAGCACTTTGAGAAACTGTAGTTAGTCATAAAGAAATAAAACACTACATAGAATTCAAATAAGACAATTCTGTAAGGAGGGCGTCCTGGATCTGAAACTGGATGGCAATAATCACTCCTGTGAATCACAATGTGCAAAGTAATGTGGAAAGATAATTAGAAAGGAATACTTTCTTTGTGCAAGCATTTTAACTTTTGTGGGTTTTTAATGAATGACCTTCAGTTTGCTTGAACATGTTTTTTTTTTTCTTATTTCCATTTAGACAGAAAATTTTGGAGGAAAAAAAAGCCTAATTTTCAGGTTAGAGGAGGTCTGAAATTAAAAAAGTTCAGGGTTTTAATAAAAAGAGCCACATTTAAAACTAAATAGGAAAAAATACACAGCTCAAATATAGAACAAACAGACTGTTTCTTTATTTAAAGGACTCTAACTTAAACACTAGACAGAGCAAAAGCCTGATAAGACGATTGTCTGGATTTTATTATAATTATTTAGGGTACAGTTCTGGTTTCAAAAAATATATATATCTAAAATATAAGATATGTTTGTGATTACATTTTCTATAGGTTAAGAGACAGAAACTCAAAGTTCCTCATAACCTCTCTTCTTTTTCTCTCATTGGTTTTTAGCTGAACATACACAGACCCTGTGTCACTGGGCTATTTTTGAGTTTTTAGGACACTGCTGAGTAAATATATGAAACATAATGCAGATTGTTTTTTTTTAGAGCCGGATTTTTAAAATATAGGTACGTTTTTGTTAATTTTCCACCTAGAGCTGTAGAAATATAGGCAAACATCACAGCTCAAATAAGGCAAAACAAACTGACTGAAGACAAGACAGAAGTAACTACTTACTAGTAACTAGTAGTGAAAGTATTTACATGAGCCCTAAATATCTCCAACCTAGTACCAACACACCCTTTACTTTATGTGTATAGCTTAATTAGTTGTGTTTACCTTTAGTTTACCCATTACTATCTCAGACTCTGAAACTGACTTTTATTCCTTTATTTCACATTTCAAATGAGAAAAACATCCTCGTATTTATTTAAAGGTCCTGATCAAAAGTTTTTCAGTTTGTTTTCTGAACATCTTTCCAATTTTTTATCGGCTGCTTTCCCACTCATTTTCACTCGGCTGCTCATAGTGGACAGTTATTGGTGTTCAGCAAAGTGTATAAAAACAGGCAATAGGAACGAACAGCAGAAAAAAACGGTGGACCTGAAGATATACATATGACATGCAAGTTATAACAATAAAAATATGAGTATGTTTATGTGTTTGAAATATAGCAAAAAATATGCGCATCCATTCATCTTCTGCCATTTTTCTATTAGGGTCACAGTCCCCTTTCTCCAGTTGGCTAAAGTAAGGTGCAACCCGGATCGGTCACCACTCCTTCACAGGGCAACACACACAACCATGCACACACACTTAAGGTCAATTTTAGAGTCAACTGGGATACAGTTGGAGTACCCAGTGTGAACTCATGTATGCAAAGAGAGAACATGAACAATGCCGAGAGACTGTAGGCTGGAAATGAAACCTATTTAAAGTGTAAAAGATGCTACAAGTTGCACCACAGAGCAGGCAAAAAAAGGTGCAGGTCGAGTCAAGATGGACAAAGTATGGTCTGCTACTGAATTACAGTAGTTCCTTTCTACCTTAAGAGTCACTTTGTCGTTTTATACTGTCATAACCAAAACCATAAACTTGGCAGACAATTTGAGGCTCTTTAGTAAGTCTATGAATTCACCCATATGGTTAGATAATTGCTAAAACAATTAAAATTTTTCCTCTCCACTGTTGCTACAAGCATGCTTAGTGTGAGGGATTGTATTTGAGTCAATGAGTCAATGCAATCAACTGGTTTTCCTTAGATAGAAAACTTTATCAATTTGACTGTATGATCTGGTTGAACTGTAAAGTGCCTTGAGATGACATGTGTTGTGAATTTGGCGCTATAGAAATAAACTGAATTGAATTGAATTTATGAATCAATGCTTCTATGTTCCTTTTGTGTGTCTGCTTCTGTCTCCTTGAACCACAGTTAGCCTCAGCGGAAGGCAACTCACACTGACCCTGGTTCTTCTGGAAGTTTCTCCATTGTAGCTGCATGCTTGCTTGGTGTGAAGGATTCTTGAAGAGTCAATAAGTCTATGCAAGCGATTGACAATTTTTGCTCGACCAAGAGAAGCGAATTCTGCAAGGTCAAGGACACAATGCAAAAGAGTGGGTTTCTTTAGATACAACAGTTGTAATGAATGTATCTGTATGATTTGATTAAATTGGCTCTGTAGAACATCTTACATACAGTATGTGTTGTAATTTAGTGTTCTATAAATAAAGTGAATTCAATGGAAACCAGGAGAAAGTAGAGCCAGAATACGATTGGGGAACCATCTGTTAAAACCTCTTTTACTGGGAAACTTCTGCTATTTTTCAAATTAAGTTGCATCTCTGTGAGAGACTGTTGGCAGCAAAATATAAATCTGTAATCAGTTCTTTGATAAGTTATCCCATCAACAGAGCCCAAGTTTTTCCTTTGAAGGTAGAATTCAGGAGGTCAGAGTTACAGTAGATAGTAACCCACCTGAAAAATGAGTGAAAAGCAGCCCAAAATCCATGGAAACATACAGAAATCTCGAAGAACAACTGATTGAGACCATTTCAGAAATTTAATTAAAGTTTGGTCTTTTAAACAGAGTATAAAGAATTGACCAATAATACGACCTTTGCTGAGAGTTGTTTATAAAACTAATCTGTTATTGAAGGTGTTTCAGATCTGAAAAGCTGTTTTCAGTCACAAATTGATAATTAATTTAGAAACAACTTTTGTTTTGTAAACAGTCCACAAGCAAAACTAAATAAGATATCAACCTGACCGTTGGGGCTTTGCAATTTGCGCAACTAAGATATACAATGTTAATTAGTGAACATTAAAGGCCTGAGCATTTAATTTGACCTTTTTAAAATTATTTTAAAGTCATGTTGCTACATTTTTTCTCAAATTTCCTTTCAACTTTTTAAATCAGTTTAAGGTAACAAAATTTTCTCAAACTCATATTTGTATTTATATGGCAATTTGACTAAGAGACAAATGAGCCTTAAGGATATATTCTTTCCATATATTGTCATCCAATGACTTTCCTTGAAATGTTTTAACAATGAACATAAAGAAGGGCTTGCAAAACATAAAAAGCAAAAGGAAAAAAACAGCACAAAAATGACAGTAAAGGCAACTGATATAAAAGAAAAAGCATTGATAAAAGTAAAATCAACATTTTAAAGCAAATATTGATCCGATCTATCAAAAGCTCCCCTAAAAACAGATTAGATGATAATACAACGTGCTTTACAGCAGAACTTTCCGTACAGAGTACAACACAGCTGTAGAGGTCAGAGTGAGAGATGAAGAGCTGCCAGGTGACTGTACAATCCCAGAATGAAAGGGGAATCTAGAAAAAATGTTTTTTAATCTGGAAACAAGCATGTCTGGGGTCTGGTTGTCCTTTAGAGCTGAAATAAGTCCTCATCCGATGTTCAGACTGTATTATTTAGCAGATACCCTAATACCTACGTACCTGCTCGCAAAAAAACTTGGATGAGGAGGGCACACGAGTCATCTCAGAGGAGATGGGGAACGCTGACCCCTGCCATGTTTCCGCCATCTGCTGTCCTCCAGGAGGAATTTAAAACAGGACAGTTTTACATTTTGCTGATGCTTCTGTCAGTGGGGCTGATTTCCAATGAGCGACAAGGTGAGAACAGGTCGGACCCAGCGATATCATGCACCAGGCCCAACAACAAATATATATTCTGGACAAACAATTTGCAAGTGAGGCTATCAAAAAAATGTGAAAACTGAGCTAAAATGCATGGATAAAATGATTTTAGTTGCATTAGATCACATTTATATGCTTCTCTAACAGGCTATTTCAATTGTAATTCAATCCATCCATTTTCCGTCACGCATATCCCAAGCGACGTCGCGAGGTGTGCTGGTGCCTATCTCCAGCCGTCTACGGGCGAGAGGTGGGGTACACCCTGGACAGGTGGCCAGTCCATCACAGGGCAATCCATTGTAATTGTTTTGACAAATTAAAATATTAATTTTGTTTAGCTTTGTGATTCTAATAATAATAATTGAACTTTAATGATCTAACACTGGAGAAATTTATATCTACATTTAATGCAGTGGGCTGCCATTGTGCAGCGCCTGGAGAGCAGTGTAAGGTTGAGGGTCTTGCTCAGGGACCCAGAGTGGCAATCTGTAGGAGTTGGGTTCGATCTCAGAACCTCAGGACTCTACGCTCTATGCTCTAACCATGAAGCCGTAACTCCTCTTTAGGTTAATCACCACAGATTTATAAGGAGTTGAAACTAAAGAAGAGTTTTATTGTGCACATAATCTCCTTATACAGGTGTAATAACAGATGAGTGAAGCAGCTGTGGTGTTTCTGATGGATTCTGCAGGATTTCCAACCTTTTTTCTGTTCACCTCTTACTCCATGTAAGGGTTATTCAGCCTGTTTTATAGCATTTTATATCTACTGATTTTAATGAATTGTTCCTCCAGTAAATACTAATTTTTTCTTTATCATTACTACATTTGCTTGAAACAGCCACTGTTTGCAAATAGGTTCATTTCGACCACACAGTTATATGATCATATTATCCATTCCTATCCCAGAACGGCTTTAAAGAGTAATTGGAAAACAAAACTGAGAACAAGACTGCTAAGAGACTGCTTATCATGTCTGTCAATGATCTGAATGCAGCTCAAATAGTTTTTTTTAAGGAGTTTCATCATCAGAATACCATTTGGCTAAATGTGACAAAGACTGCTGTTTGTTTACAGAAAATCCCCACAGGTGGCCTCTAACTTGAAGCATATTCATGTGGCGTTGTTTTCCAGCAGGTTTCCACATCCATCCTAATGTTTATTTTTGCGGTAGAGGAAAATTAAATTATTAGATTTTTTTTGTTTGTTTTTTTTTCTGTAGAAGCAGATATTTCATGTCCTGACAAAATCCTTCTCACTGAAAATAAATGTGAACATCACCATTAAAAAATAAGTTAAATGAAAGATGTCCTGATACAGTTTTTACATTTCCGATTTGATACCGATATTGACCCGATATGATATTAGTAGGAATCATACCAGCTTACTTATTTTATACAGTAGAATGATAGAAAAAGGCTTGATCAGGTAATATTATTAAAACAGGGAAAAATAATCACGAATCTCTTAACAGAAGCAGAGTGTTTCTAGCACAAAAATATCAGAGATTTTAAATTGCTGGCCGATAAGAACTGTTTTTTGGCTAAAACTTTGGAGGACCAAGAGAGTCACTGAAAAAGAAAACTATCCATTTCAGCAATTTAAAAAGTATTTCCTAATTGCACATTTTAAAAGGAGTTATTAAAGAGGAGTTGTAAAATGTATTTATTTATTTAAATTTATTTTTTAAGTTTATTTATTTGAATGTACACTCATAGTTTGTTGTCATGTGTATCTGTCCTGGGAGACCGGCTCTCAGCCAATGAATGCTGGGGATAGCCCCCCAACAACCCTTCAAGAACAATTAGCTGTAGACATGTAGGCATATTATTTAAAAATCCATATTTAAAAAGCTTTGAATAAAGTATAAAAGTTAAATTATTTTGTCACTCAGAAAATGAAACTGAAATATAAATGACTGAATTTAGTGTAAAGCGCTTTGGAGTCCCCTAACTTGGAAAGGGGCTATAAATGTACAGGCCATTCACCATTAAATATTTAGGGAAGATTTTCATGCAAATAACTATTATATAATTATATATATATAAAATGATTATTGTTTCAAATAAAACAAAACATATTCAAAATTTTTCCACATAACATCTTCATATTTTTGGAGATAAACTTGTATTTTGCGCTTGTATTTTGGCACTCTAGGCCCAGTATTTATTGTGTAATTTAAGCTACAGGAATATATTTTGTATCATAATGTTTTCTTTAGCCCAGTTTTCACACATGACTATAGCTGACCTGCATACTGCAACGATCCTCAGTCTGTTTGCATTATGGAAGAAGCTGAAGAGAAACCTCAGTTATATCTCACTGTCATTGGGGCCTTTGTGCATTGAGCTTTCTAAATTAGAAATCTTTGACTCCTTTCAGTTGACAACAGCGGCCCCATAGGTCCCAACAGAAGCACACAGGTTATACTTTACAGTCCTGTAAAAAATGCATTCGAATGAGAAGTCACTGAGTAGAAGACGTGCATGCTGCACCCAGAGACAAATGGGACGAAGTCTGCAGGGCGATGCGTTACACAAAGAGGCACAAAGCTTGATGAGAAGAAGAGAGAAAGAGAGTGAATGCATCTTCTTCTTTGTCTATACAATGAACTGCAAAGTATATTGCAGGCACAAAATGATAATGGGATACAATTAACTTCAAATGGTTTCACTGCACACATAAATCTTCTCCTCTGTAGGGCCACAAACTCCTTCCAGAGAGATAGATTTTCTAATTGCACATCGCTCTGTGTTGCTGTGCTGCTCACACTGTCATTGGCACAGTAAATCAGCAAGCCCTCAAGAGACTAAACCAAAACCATGATGAGTTGCTGAATTTCACTTTCACTGGATTATAAAAAGGAAAAGGAGCTGACATCCTTAAGTTGAAACACAATGGAGCTGGTTTACATCTCTGGATTTACCTAAAACCTGATTTTCGATCGCTTCAGATCTTTGTCAAACACCCTTGTTTGCTGAGGCGTTTTTTTTTGCCCCCTTGTAACATCGGATCACTGTAAATTAAAACTGACAAATCATCAGCGTTTCATACTCCCTCTGCCAGAGATGAAGGCTTGAATGAAGCTTTTCACACATTAATTACAACCTGACAGGAGATTAACTGTTAGAGGAAACAGCAGAAGTGCTGATGAGATGTTCAAACTGACACTTGTCTGGTTTGAGTTCCTCTCCAAGTTCAGCATGAGTTAACATGAGATAAGGTCTGTTCTTCTCTTTTGTTGAAGCTCAAGGCGATCTTTGCTGGACTCACAGAGCTGCAAACAGATTGATCTGTCAGTGCAGAAGCATTCCACATTCGTCTGCTGAAAACATACAATTCAAGAAGCCAAAGGAATGAAAACCGCTGTCCATGTTTAGTCCTCAGACTTCCTTAATTCTGGAGACCAAACTGGAACAAAATAAACGACATGGAGTGAAGTCTGAGCTTTTAACTGATGTGTGTTTGTTCGAGTCACTGCAGAGCTAATGAAAGCCACTCTGATGTGGATTTTCTCTCCTGCATAAGCTCAGCCGGGGTCACGACAGCTGCCATGGGGGGTTGAAGAACTTGATGGAGTGAGTCTTGGCCCACTTTGCAAAAACAGACTTCTCAGTGATAAAGCGATGTCCGCCGTAGGGGGCGCTCTCATGGAGATGGTACTCTGCACACTCGTCCCGACTGCCCGCCTCGTAGTAGTGGTAGGGAACCTTCCTGTAGCCTTCAGTCCTAAGAGGGTGAAAGAGACGTTATCAGACATTTATATTTTTCTACAGATGTGGAAGAGAAGATCTTTTACATGAATTAGGTGATAAAACCTTTTGTGTTGAAGAAGAGATATAATCTGACAGTTGATTTAACCAGCTATAAGGTCTGGACATCAAATCATTTTTGGACAGTTGGATGCATAACCTCTATTTATAACAAGTTGTTCTGAACATTATTTCAAGTTCAGTGAGATTTAATGAAAAAGGTCTGGGGAGATACAATTTTAAAACTAGCCACACATTTTCAGTTGGATTAAGGCCTGGACTTTTTCCAACATGAGCTCTAACAAAATGTTCAGGCTCGTTGTCCTTAATTTCATGCTCTAACATATTCCTAACATATCTTCCAAGACTTTCCCTGGTTTAGTCTCTACACCATTTATCACTAACACCTACGGCTTGTTTCCTGCTGAAAAACGTGTCCCCTCATCCTGATGCTGCTTCCACCGTGTTCTAATTGGGCTGGTTGTTTCAGAGTTGATGTGCAGCCTTAGTTTTCTACCACATGTAATTTTCTAATGTTTGGTATAAAGTTCAGTTCGCCTCTCTTCACAGTGTATTCTCCCACTTTATGCTACATCAACACATGGCTTGTTGCAAACTTAATCAAGACCCAACAACAGCTTTTTTCTTGTACATCTTACATAAACGCAGGATTTAAAGGCTGTTCTTATGTAGATAGACTCTCCCACCTGAGTTATGGATCTCTGTAATTTCTCATGCCGTTTTTCTCCTATTTAACTTGCCTTTGGAAGCTTTTTTACTATATGTGCATGTTACAGGCATGTATTCTTAACATATTTTACCCTGACCTGTTTGCTGTGCTTTTTGGTTTTCATGATATTTCTTTTCCTGTCTTCTCTAAAAAAAACCTGTGAGGTCATTTCATAAAAGTGGGGAAATCTAACTAGGAGTATCAGATTATAGAGGGCTGAATAGAAATACAAGCCACAGCTTATTGGTAAAATATAATCATTATGTATTGCTCTAATACACATAATCCCAAAGTCTTTGTCTGTGATGTCAAAAGGAAAATGACAAGTGGCTGTCTGTGTATTTTTCTAAGATAGAGCAACAATGCTGTCCTAGGATTTTGGCCCACAAAATCAATAAACTGAAAACTGATTGCCAGTATTAAGGCAACAAATCAGACTGGCATGAAACCAGTTCAATGCAGAAATGTTTACGCATAATGATGGTGAGGAACTGCACATGATCTCAAAGCCTCTAACACTGATAACGCTAATAGAAACGTGGAGAAAATTGTTTGTACACCTTGTTTGGTGAAAGAAAAAAATGCAATGGCCACATTTTATGGGTTTTTAACCCAAAACACACAGATAAAAACAGCCAAGAATGACTAAGGGACAAATATTGAACTATTCTGAAGTGGCCTTCTAGGAGCCCTGACCTAAATCCTATTGAGCATCCTTGGAAGCTCAATAGCTTCAGGAAAAGGCAGCCTTCAAACCTGAGACAACTGGTACAGTTTGTTCATGAGTACTGGGATAGTATGCCTGCTGAGAGGAGCAGAAGTCTTACTGACAGTTACAGGAATCATTTAATAACAGTGATTGATTAGAAAGGTTGAGCAACAAAATATGAAGTTAAGGTTGCCATAATTCTTGTCCAGGCCTATTTCATGGATTTTTTTATTTTTTATTATTCTGTTGACGCACGTTTGAAAAGAAACATCTGACTTTTATTATTTCATTATTATAGAATTGTCTTTTATTACTTTGGTCAAATTCATGTTATTTCTGTGACTGTGGTGTAACAAAAACTTTGGCCACATCTCTGATAGAAATAAAGAAATCACGGGAGAATACATACCATGTTTTTTGATTGCTCACCCCCCCATTACATATCTGAAACATAGGGACTTCAGGTTTTTAAATGTTTAGAAATAAATAACTACGGTCAAATCAAGCACATTTACATTTAAAGGGTTTCAAATAAATGAAGGCACATTCATTTACGGCAGATGGCTCAAAATGTTGTACAACTGGCCCTTATGGGGTTCTCTAACACCATGGCGGCACTTACTCCAAAATCAAAAACATGATAAATCTGCACCATGATAAAGCTTCTTTTTAACATGCCAACCCTTTTAGGATGAAGACTATTAGTGTTTCTTCCAGGACTAGTGTCTCAGTGGAGGTTCATTATAGACAGGTGGCTAGCTTCTGTTATGTCTGAATGACCTTTTACAGTCTTCAGCCTTGAATAAACGGAGACGTGCCACATTCAATCACCAGCCAAGTGATTTCTGACCACTTATCCTTTTCCAAACACTTTCATACAAAAACCTCTCCCAGATGGTTCTGTATAACACCATGTGGCGAGTCAGGTTCCCTTTCCTTGATCTCTGGGATGAACAGCCAAAATCGTATTAATGCTGTTTGATCTGAATGGGTACAAACCCCAGCTGCAGGGCTACAGAACTTATACAAAAGCTTTGGAAAGACAAGAAATTTACATCTGCACAGCAGTGTTTCTGCTATCTGTATTTTTATTCTAGCAAGAACAGAAAATAAAGTAGAGTGAACCTGATCCATTCAGTTTGTTCTGGCAACATGTAAACATACGCATACATTTGAAAAGATACATGATAGGGTTTTAAACCAATATCTAGGAGATAGGCATTCTCTTTAATATTCAAAGATGTACTTAAGGACCCTTAAGTAATCCTACCAGCTTGTCTGTTCATGGTCAAAGGGAGCAGGTTCCTATCTACAGCCTATTCAGGGGTAAATCACATGGGTAATTTGGCTGTAAGACATAGCCCTCACATTTACTCCTGGTTTAACTCCTGGACAGGTCACCATTTCATTGCTGAGCGTCTGCGCCTCCAGTCAAATGGGCAGATGATTTTACCAGCTTACCCTCTGCTTCACTTCATACTTCCCCATTGTTGGACCCTGTTTTTCTGGTGGCCCGCTAGCTTAATAAGCCTATTGCCTGATCAGGGAGACCTGGCTCTCTGCAACAGCCACACATCGTGCACAGCATTGACTAAAGAAGTTGACATCCTTAAAATACACGGTTCCATTAGGACCATATACAAAATTCACTTTAATGTTGTGTTTGTTTCATTTTTGTTGCTGGTTTGGTGGATGATTATTGAATGTTATGATTGGGCCAAGACTGGTTAATTGTCTGAAAACTGCTGCTATCCATATTCATTGTTTTTATAGATTTTCCCTTATTTAGCTTCTTCTCTTGGAAGTTTAAAGTGTTCCAAGTATTATTAAACAGAGTAAATATTTGCAACAGGTAATAATTAGTTTAATAATTTCAACTGCATTTGTCTGTGTTTATTTTATATCAGTGATCGGCTCTATCTAAAGGTCAGTGCTGAATCATCTCTTTTGAATAAAGAGCTTGATTATATAGAGAAACCACTTTTAGTTTGTTTAATGAGTAATAATTACGTATTGCAATTATGGTTTAAAATTCACAACTTTTTAACTTTTAAACTTAGCATACTTAACTTTTTAACTTTTAAATCTTCATATATACTGGTAAAATAAGTTAAGAATTGTTCGTTGATGATCAAAATGGTTATATCATCATATAAGACTGGTAGCTGCTAATCTCAATTATGTAGAATATCCATTTGTAATGAATTAATTTCAATAAAAAACATAAATTACCTATTATAATTTACAATAGAATTATTCAAATGTTAATAATAAAATAGCAATAATTGTACAACACTTACAAGGGTTCAAGCAATATTCTTAAACAAGGACCTATTACTTACAGACAAAACATTTTTAAATGTCTTAAGCATTTTTTTTTTTTTTTCAGAAATTAGTGGGAAGTAGCAAGGTTGTAAAAATACTCAATATATTGTATTATATTTGTCATATTTGTCTTAACTGTTGCTGCACTGCAATGAAGGCCCTGCACACTCATCAGAACAAAACCATAAACTACTGGAGAAAGTTTTAAATTCTGCAAACATGTTGAGTACAGCCAGTAAAAAACACAGCCATCCGTCCGTCTGACCATCCATGCATCTGGCCAGGTTATCAAAAACCTCTAGGTTAGTAAATGTCCAGTGTTCCTTTTCTGCATGATCACATGTTTCCGATCCCGTTTCTGCCCCACAACTTCTTTGCCTTTGCCTCTCCGCCGCCAGACTTCACAGTTTTCTGATATCTGCACATCTACAATGTTCCTGCCTCTTCACCACTGCCCCTCACCTTACTGACTGTCCTTTTGCACCAATATTCTGGATTCTCCCCTTGGATCACTCTGCATGACTCTGTCCAATTTCCTCTGACCCTTTTGTGTCCATGGACCAACAATCTCTCTCCTCTGGAAACCCAAAACAGAAAATTCTCTTCATTTGAGCATCACTAAACCCGATCTTGGGGTCATCCAACCGTACAGTGAAGTCACTGCTGCTGAGATCTGCAGAGGGCCCAACAACCTCTTCCTTCGTGTCCTCATGGATCCTGAGAGAGTTAGTGGCTCTTTCTCTGGGTGAAATATTAAAAGCTCGAATCAATCCAGTCACTAAGCCGATCTCTCCTTTTCAGAGATTAATGTCTTCCCTGCTGGGCGATTTGCTGCAGCATCTGCTGACTTCTTTGAATGAATCTTTTAATTGTTCCCTCTTGTGTCTGGCTGAATTTCGGGTCCTCTTTCTGGCATTTTACAGTGTACTGCCTTCATTACTTATCCATTTAGCTGTACAGATATTGGAAGTTGAAGTAACCAATAATAACAGCTTACATTGAAGATGTTCCTTGTAATAGAGATTGAGATGCATGTCATTCGAATATATCTGCTTCTTTGCAATGAGGGTATTAAATGCATTGATGTTGAGGAGATAGTTACAGTTCAATTTACTAAGAAGCTCTGATAGTATTTCTGTGATTCTCCAGATAATGTAGACCCTATTTGAACCATTAGATTTCCAAAAGACTGATGATATTTTCAAATAACAACATGTTGGATTTGGTTCAAAGGCCAAAAATGAAATGAAAGAAAGAAACTTTGCAGCATTGGTACCTGCAGAAGTCTCATTACTGTTCAGAAGAAGCAGCCTGAAAAATATCTCACTAATACAAAAAAGAGATAACTTTGCACCTTTCAGCTTCCACACTAATTAATGTTATTGTTTAGCGCTCAAGTTAGCTGATGAAAACATCAGATATCTGAGTTCTTACACCTGATTATAGCCAGCATCTGCTTTCCTGCTGTATCTCAAATGGAGATTGATTAAAGTACTCTACTGAGTTTGTTGCAGGAAATTAATAAAAGTGTTTAGATACATGTTTACATACATATGTTCAAAGTCTGATCAGAGCATATCAGTGCATTTATTTTTATACTAGATGTCAAAAATCTCAACTCCAAATACCTCATTTTGTACTGTCTGTGATTTCTATTTACATAAACAGGTGAGATCAAACAAAACAGTTTTCAACAATCTCCGCCCTCGTTTAGGGGAACAAAATCATATAATATATATAATATAATATAATGTATTTGCAATATTATTACTTATTAAACTCTGGCTTGCTGCTGGCTTAGCAATTAAACATAATACAGTTTACCTGCTGTGTGTGTGTATGTGTGTGTGTGTGTGTGTGTGTGTGGGTGGGTGTATGTATAGATGGATATAACAGCTTCCTCCACCAAAGTCAAATACCGTATTTTCACGACCATAAGGCGCACCGTACTAAAAGGCGCACTCTCAGTTATGTGTCCCATTTCTGTATTTAACACACACATAAGGCGCACCAGACTATAGGGCGCCTTTTTTATATACAGGTACATGTCCTCTACTACCTTTAAATACCTCTACTGCGTATTTAAAAATACAGCGGGGGCAAAACTGAGTATGACTGTGCTTTATTCATGTATTTATTACAAAGTATTAATCAAACCTGGCAGCTGGCCGTGAGACAGACACATCGCAGATGACACAGCGCTGTGATCACTTCTAAATTAACTTAAAGTCCTGAAACCTGCCGACGGAATATGTTCGCTTTTATGGGTGCCTGCAGTTTAAATTATTTAGATGAAAAAACACCTGCCAGCCACCGCGGTGAAGAGGAGGAGACCCGGCCCAGAGGCTGCTGTTGAATTAAGTTTTCAGGTAGAAAAATAGAGCGGGAGCAAAACTGAGTATGATTGTGCTTTATTCATGTATTTATTACAAAGTATTAATCAAACCCATCAAAGTCATCATCCTCTGTTTCTGAATAAAACAGCTGCGCTAAATCAGACATGCCAATTTCCCCTTCTTCGCTGTCAGTCACTTTCCGTGCAGCGCGGCTCCTCAGAAATAATGCTGGCTTTTGCGAAAGCTTGAACAACAGAGCCAGCAGACACGTTAGTCCATCTACAATCCATCCGCTAACGGTGGCGTAACTTGCCCGGCGCTGCCTTCCACTTATCCTGAAACTGTGGTCTCTGTCGGCCATCCATCGCTCCCACGCCGCTCGCAGCCTTACTTTGAACGGCCGCTTCACACTGATGTCGAGCGGTTGAAGCTCCTTTGTCAGACCCCCCGGGATAACGGCGAGCACAGTATCCATTTGATTCACCTTTTTTTTCACATCGGCTGTGAGATGGGCACGCAGCGATGGTGATGCGTGGAAAAAACCACCTGGTCTCCTCACATACACCTGCCTCAGCTACGCTTTCATCATCTCCTCATCCATCCAGCCTTTTTCATTTGCGTTAATATCATATGTCATCAGAGCACTGTGTCTGTCTCGCTGTCAGCTCCCAGATCAGCTTCTCTGATTGGTTGATGCGGCGCGTCCAGCAGCAAAACTTCAATTTTTCCATCTCGAGCAGCAGCAGCGCGTTGGCAGATGCTTAAACGCTCCTGCTGCTCAAAACGCGCTGCGGGACCTTTTGCTGCACCTATACGCGCATCAACCATTTACTTTGCATGTAAACTCGCTGCTTCTGCTGCACCTGCTGGGTCCGGTTCACACCGATGTCGGGCGGTTGAACAGCGAGCACAGCGTTAATTTGTTTCCCCATGTTTTTCACATCAGCTGTGAGATGGGCACGCATGGAGTTACATATTAACAGCGATGGTGATGAGTGGAAAAAAAACACCTGGTCTCCTTACATTCAGCCACTCTTTCATCATCTCCTCAATGAGGTGGTCTCAAAAGTCGCAGTTACAACACACATAAGGCGCACCGCACCAAAGGGCGCACCGCACATTTTGAGGGGAAAAAAAGACGTTTAAGTGCGCCTTATAGTCGTGAAAATACGGTAACAATGACTGTATATATGTGTGTGACTTTGTAAATTTAAGTAATAATTTCTGTATGACGAGGAATCCACAAATTAACTTAAGTCCAATTGCTATTTTTTCTATTTTTGTTTTGCCCAACAATCTGGTGGGCAAGTGAACAAAGCTTTTTGTAGGTGTTACATTTCTTCAAACCTGATTTTGAGTTTGCTTCTAATTCTGCAAACCGGCCACAAAGGCATATCTGCAGAGCAAGAGTAAATAGCTTAATAGCGTTAATTTGAAAACACGTTAATTCAATGCTGCAGACACAACCCAAGTAGTAATGGGGACCATGGCATGCTGATGAGTACTGGATATTAGTTGACTTCGCTTTGATTTTTGAAGCATATAAAGGGCATTGATTTTAGTGCACTATGAGATCTCGACTATATAATATAGCATTCTGTCAGAATGCTGTAATATATTGCCATTTTTGGTTCAAACAACACAAAAGGCCTTTTTCTGACTTGCTGAATGAAACTGTTACACAGAGGACCCCTCCAGACAGTGCTCTGTAATTTGAGCTGCACAGCACATTTCCTGTCAGCAGGTTTTCCTTTGATTAAACAGAAATGCCTGTTCACAGCAAATAATTAAATAATTCATAAATTAATATTATTCATTTTTACAAAATAACCAGAAGAATAAGTGTAAAAACATGCAGCAAATGTTTACTAGTTTAGTAAAAAAAAAAAAAGTATTTTCCTCTGAATTTTCTCTGGATTGATGGTGTTTACAGTTTGCATTAAAAAAGAACCTAACAGGAGCTTGCAGGAGCCCAATGCAATGTATCGGGTTCATTGTGTCCTCTGCTGTCTGCTTCTAATGGCGAGTGACAGCTTTATGAGCGGATGACTTGTGTAGCAATTGCACTGGGAGGATGAACAGATTCAGTAAGAAACAGCCATTACAGCAGCAACCAGTGAGTGACTGTGGCTCTCCTAGATCACCGTAACACAGCCCAATCACTGCCTCTCCTCTGTGTCACACAGTGACGCGTTCTGGAGTTAACAGATAGATTTAATTTCACCCTTTCTGCAGCACCTGTTGCACTCCACTGCTGAACAGCTGCTGATGTCAATTTGAGCTGCACCTTATAATCTGAAAACCCCACACTGCTTTATGCAAACACTGAGTTATCAGTTCGCAAAGTTAGAGAAACACAATATCTACAGGCATCAATGAGGATGGAGGGAAATAAACGATGCACAGGCAGGGAGGGAGAAAACCATCCCTTAACTGTCTGGCTAAATCATCAAATCTCCTCTGTGCGTGTTGAATTACCCCCTCCTCTCTGCCATGTGTCTGTAGCTCTTATCTCAGCTCCCGCTGCGCACAGGGGAACGTACAGAGGATAAAAGGCAGGATTTCCAGCGTGCATTAGGGAAGCGAGCTTCATTCGGAGGATAGATGAGGCTCAGGTGGAGCTACGCTAGTTGATGGGTTCATCGAGGGTGCGACGTGTTTAGAGACAGTGCCGCTGAACTCGGAGCATCATGCTCCTTATCCCTCTGCGGGCCTCGCAGCCTGACAGTAATAACTCATCCAGGATTCAGGGAAAAGACAGCAGGCCTGTCCACAGGTAGTACTTAAAGTAAAAGGTAACTAAAAGCCCAAACAGACATACACGAAAGGACAAAATTGAATCAGAATCAGCAACAAAAATACAAAAAAGGTAAAAAACATAACTATGGATATAAGGAATAACATTTTGGTGACTGAATGCAACCTTTCGGTTTTTAAATCAAACGGTTTGTAGTTTAACATATGAATGAGGATATTTTGTATCAGTTTCCTGAAGCACCCCCCTCTTCAAACACAGAGAAAAAAACAGGGTGGTATCAAGGCAGCAGGTTGAGCAATCCCTGGTGTCTTACTTGCAGTAGGTGTCATTTATCATGCCGTAGATATGGATCTCTTTGCACATGTCCATGGCGAGGATAAGTGTAAACCAGCCTGTGCTCAGGTAGGAGCCCGACTGAATCCTGCAAACAAACAAAAAATAACGCATCTCGGTTAGCAGATATTTCTCCAAGCTCCAATTATAATCATTTGCAATTACAGACTTTTATTAATGCTTTTCCAGTGACCTATGCACCCATTATTCATACATTACAACTAAGTAGTTTAATTATTGTAACAAATGCTTCCACTGTGGGCAGCGCCTCATGTGATCCTCAGCTCAAATGTAAATTTAAATGTCAAGGTATAAGCAGATCAGCAGAAACAATATCACCTTTTAAAACAGAAATTCAACTCCATATATTTTTAAATTCAATAAAGAGCATTTTAATTTTGGAGCATTTACACTTATGGAGACATAAAAACACTTAAAGGCAGAGAAACAACAGGGAGCTCCTGAATTATTGAAGCACCAGTTGGAAAAATCAATAACACGCATAATCTTTTCATGAGCCCCAGACTATTAGTGTTTGATTTGTGATGTTCAAAGTTAAAACATGTCAGCATTGATCAGAACATGGTGCTGAGTTTCATCTTGGCTAGAGGTTTAAGGAGAAAGCCTGATGTTTACATTTAAAGTCTTATTCTGCAGGTCTGACTGGGCAGGGGGTCGCAAACTCCCTGGTGGTGCTAAGCAAACAAAAATATACCGAGGTAATGATAAAAAAGAAATATTCAAATATATATGCAATATTTATTTTATTTGGAACCTGCTGTGAATTTCTGAACTATCCAGAGAATTGATTTTTATTCATACAATAAGAAAACGTTCATCTGAAATCAGGCTTTAATATTAAGGGTTTTTACAGGTAAAGCTGAAGCTTTATATATTTTACTCAAATGTATAAAATACACGTTTTTGTTGTCTGACATTTTTTGTTTTAGGTCAATTATTTATTTATTTTTTGTTAAATGCCAAAGTAATACATTTTCTGAAAATGTATTTGTTGGACTATTCAAGTTGACCTTCAATAGGTATAAAATGCACTTAAACAGTTTAGGAAAAAAAAAAGAACAGGAGGTGAGATGTCTTCCCAGTTTAGTAGGTTTGGAAATCTTTTACTGATATTCAATCAGGAGGGGACTCAACAAAGTGTTAGATCAAAGGTACAGTGGAGGATGTTCTTTTTCCAGGTGGATCATCAAAATAAGTCGTCCTCCTAATTGTCAATCATTCTGGTGATATGTTTACGTAAAGCCGTCCTACGGGCTCGTCCCCAGTTAGCTACCTTTTTCTGTGCATACGCACTTTTACGTGCTGGGCTACAGTTTCAGCCAGTCATTGACGCTCACCCTTCTCACCGCAGTTCTTTGAAAATAGTTGAGAATCGTAAGAGAAAAAGTGTCTATGAAGTGTATGAGAAGAAGAGTAAGGCCTCAGAAGACAGAAACAAGACCAGAATGTTTTTGAGAGATTCTTTCAAGCGATGGCATATACTGGAAGCACAGGTCGCGCTTCCCACTGATACCTCGGAAGCAAAATTTCAAATTGACAGCTTAAGTTTGGGAGGCTATTTGGAGAAATCTATTTCACATCATTATTAGTAAAAGTTATGTACCTCTATATTGTAACTTTGGTAGTTATACGGTTGCCAAAGATCCTTATTTACCTGACAAACATGTCCAAATTTCCATAGCAGCACACAGACTCACACAAAAGCAGGTCATGATTTTTTTTAATGTTCCAGAATTCTTATTTGCAGGGAAACTTCTTATATATAAATATGAATGAGATAAGATCCATCCAAGCGACTGTCTTATCATTGTGTACCCGCACATCCTCCATGAGAAATGGACTCATGCATGCTCTTGCACTAGTTTAACAAGTGTTCCCTCTCGGGAGTGGGTATAGGGTTGTGCATGTGCATTTTTTCTTTTCAAGTGGAGAGGGTGAGTCTGTTCAGAAATTCATGAAAATCCTCCACTATACCTTGAATATTAGTGCTCACACATATCAACCAGTTCGGGGAATGCCGGCCTTGTCATGGTCCTGGTCTGATTGTTCCTGTTATCCATTTGTTGTCCTCTGCTGCCCTCTTGTGTCCTCCCTTCCTCTGTGTCTCTGTCCTGCCAAGCACCTGCTGCCAATTTCCTCGTCAGCTCTCTCTCTGTCTCTGTCCCCTTTAAAAGCCCTCCCTGTTCAGTTCCTGTTTGCTGGATCCTCGTCAAACATCCCGTCTAAACTTCTGTCTGTGTTCCTCGTCTCTCCCTGGCTTCTGGTTTGATTAATCCCTGATGTCTCCTTGGTTCAAGTTCATTTGTAATTTTCAGTTGGACTCTGATTCCTGCTTCTGGACCTGTGAACCTGAATAAACAGTCTTAATTCACCTCTGCCTACTGGTCTCTGCGTCTGGGTCCTCCACACAAACACCTATTCATGACAGGCCTAGTGGTCAGAGCGGTGCTCTTGTGCTCAGAGAAGGTTGCAAATACCCCGTTGGATGCCCGCAGCCTCCACTCTGGGTCTCTGAGCAAGACCCTTAATAACACTGCTCCCCAGGCGCCGCACAATGGAAGCCCACTGCTCCCCAAGGGGATGGGTTAAATGCAGAGGCAAATTCTCCAGTGAGATTAATAAAGTTCTATTATTATTAAAGCAGATATTTAATTTATATCTCCAACAAGGATAAATGAAACCATTCTAGGTGTGAAAGTTTTACTTTTCTTGCATCTAACTCAAAGTGTCGACAGATTACATACCACTTGTGATGAGAACACAGCATTATTCATCAAAATCAGATGTGCAGATCATAGCTGATCTCAGATAAATGAAAAACAGCAGATAAATAACATTAATAAATACTACAGATGTTTTTCCCTCTTTGTTTCAATGAAAACCTGACAAATAACTAAATTTGCATCCAAAATCTCAAGCCAGACAAAAGGGTTAGTTAGCATTCAGCAGAGATGCTTTAAAACAGTATGCAACCATGCAACCTTATTAAATGCAGTGTAGCTAAATAGGAACAATGGGAGAGTAGTCTATTATTTATTTTTGGAACTGTGGATAGCTGGGGGAGAAAAATGGTGAGTAAGTTTTGAAACAAACATACTTTGCAGAGTTCAAATTGCTTCTGTCTCTAGCTACTCAATAATGACTGCATTGGCATCTCAGCACTGCACTATACAACTCCGATGATGTGATTGACCCAGTTTACATCTGTGTCTTACATGCTAAACTAATGACTAAGTCCAGACAAGCAAAAACTTTGTGGAGTAGTCAATATCCATCCTAAGGAAACAGAGAAATAAAACATCTCCAAACAAAAGCCAAGAGGCCCATGGTAACTCATGGGGAGTGGGGAGGGGATATGGGGACAGGGTGGCAAGTCAAAAACCAACGACTGATTGTAAAATGATCAAACACATTGTACAAGAAGAGGAAACTCCAGCGGTTGTTTAATGCTGAATTCACTGGAAATCAAATGAGAGAGGTGCATTCGACAATGCTTAGAAAACTCAGTCACCCAGTCATTAAACATAAGGCTTTAGCACCTCTTTCATATATGGATGCCATTTTCTATATTTTTCATCAAGTCCATTCACTTTTTAAGCTTTTTTAGCACTTTTCCCCATTTATCCTGATTTATGTATCTTGACTCATTTACTACAGTCCAAACAATAGATTATACTTATTTGACATACAGTGAAAATGTTTTCCTTGATAAATTGTAGATCTATCGTGAAGTTCATGAGAAGTTGTTGACAAGACTGTCAATTCTGTACTATTCAATTGGAAAGGAGGTCAGAAGAAATATTTTTTGCACTTTTGCTAGTTAAGTTTTGACTATAGTCAGGAAAAAAAAATTATTTCATTGATAGCTACAATACAATGGCAAAAAATGTCAATTTGATTGAATGACAAATACCAATTTCAAGTTATTTAAAAATTCTTCAGTTGATCCCAGTATTCAAAGAATGAAATAAAATTAATATCAATCAACATTCCAAACGGTTTAAAAGGTTTCTGTCCAAGCAAATCCAGGCAATTGCACTGAGACATGCTTGTTTCTCCCACATGAGCATGTAGGAACATAAGCGACAGTAGAAAGGAAAACTGCCTCTAGAGGAAGAAACCTCCAACAGAAACCGGGGTCATATTACACCAGAAATTAAATTGCTTCCCTGGTTTCAGGCATCTAAGAAGACAGTTCAAAATTTTGTTGATGGTCAATAAGAAAATTAACAGTAATGGCCTGAAATATATTTAACTGGTTGAGTATGAATCATATAGAACCCTTAGGTCATCAGAGACCTGATCACAGATCATCACCAAAGACCAGAATGAAACTAGAGAAAGCACATTGTTTCCATGTTCGTTAGCTCTGGAAAAAAAACGATGTGCAGAAACTCTTAAATCTTTTAAATCAACAGTGAAAGCATCACTGTTTACTGCAGCTTTTCAATAACGTTAAAATATGGTCCTTTTATTTTATTTAAACATTTTATGGTGATTCTCACTCTGTCTTGGAAATGTTTCATATCAATTTCAGAAATGCAAAAAAGGAACTGAAAAAATAACATATTTTGAGAATATTTTAACCATTTATTGTAATTCATTTTCAAGAAATTTCTATATGACATGGATAAATCTTGTATAGTTATATTCTGAGAATTATAACTAAATTAATTTAGAAACCAATCAGCTGCTAAGTTTGTTTGTTTGGCTTTTGGGTCCGACAAACTCCTTCAAACAGTGAGACACACAAACAAGTAACACTGGGGGTTGTGTGGAGGTGAAGCTACAAAAAAAAAGCAATTTGTCGTAATAAAGGGCTAGAAGAGCACGGAAGGGAAATGGGACATTATCACTGATACGCAGCTCAGCAGCTCTCAGCCGTCTGAGCTGTCAACACATCACCATCACCCTGCATTATTCATTAGCCGTTTGCCACTCCGCCAAAAGACAAACAGGCTTGCACACAAACACAAGGCCAACACATGCACCGCATCCCTGGTGGAGGGCTAGATGTTCTGGAGTGAGAAGCCTTGCTGGAATAAATGGAGGGGGTGGGATCTGCTAAACTGATAACTAACATTTCAAAGCTTGACGTTTCGATGTGGAGACCCAGAGAGAGAACGTGTGATAGATTTCAAGGCCCAAAACAGGCGCTGTGTTTACCTGTGACGATTTTAATGGGACGACTTTGCAGGGAGACGGCTGTTATTGTGTGGTCAATTTAAAAGGGAAGATAAGGCAGGATGTGAAGATGCTTTGGCAGGCGACAAATAACATCCAGAGCCCGGGGACACGAGAAATGCAATTTGCCTGTTTTGTTACAGCAGAAGAATCTCCTTTTACTCAAAGACGGCAGACAAAATATATCGTAAGGTCTGGCTATACAGTGATGTTCTTTAAAGAGAATCTCTTTCAGTCCCTACTGAGCCCTTTGTCTTGCAAAATGAAATAAACAGTGTTTGAGCAATACAAAGCAGGTAAGAAAGTGCATCAAAAAGCTCTGTTAAATCCTTCCTTCTGTACGTTTCCAGCACAACCCAAGGAGGAAACAGACAGGAATTACTGGCACAAGCAAGTGTACTCCTGGCAGGCGCTCCGAGCAGGATCGAAACCAACAGCCAGCTAAATCTGACTGAGCTGCAGCTCGTTGTGCTTTACATGCCGATCAGCAGAAGCCGAGCGGCAGTGGAGAACTGCACAGGATCCGGCAAACACTCATCGGCCTCAGATTCTGTTCAATAACTTGCACTTGACATTCACAGCAGGAGAGCTGTCCATTTGTGCGAGATAATCTGCAGTGACGGCGATTCAGTTCAACCGTGCCTCATGACGGCTCTGCATGCTGCTCCGATATGATCTGACACCTGTCAGAAACACTCAGAGGAAAATACCTCAGCTCTATTGTGGAAAGCTGATCGCTCAGAGAAGACATCATTTTTACTTAGGATTAAAATATGGTTTTCAAAATTATTTTCTTCTGCTTTCTTGCCCAAAGTTTTGCAAGATTATTGACACATCTTTCATGCATAGATATTCTGATGGGGCTCTCCTCTCTGGTCTGTAAGCTCACCTGAAAAAACAAACATTTGCTTTGTACTTTTTATTTGTGCAAACAATGATAACATGCTGAAAGACTTGTGCTTATATATAGTAAAACATACGGTAAATTATGTTTTTACTAATAAAGAATCATAGTAGCCCTGGTAATTAAAAATGAACAGTTCAGCATCTGTCAGTCCATACAACTCTGAACTGCTGATGTGTCAACAGCTGCAAAAAAAAAACAAAACAAAACTAAACCAAAAAACAGATTTACTGCTTTTCTAAGTTATAACTTTTATAACTTAATAATGCTAGATAACTTATCATTGCCTTGAGCAGCTTGCTCTGACCTCCAAGGTTTCTAAATAGAAACAAAAAAACAATGCATGTTTTCACCATTAATATTTGTCTACTTGAATGCTGTTGCCTATGCTTTTGTCCAGATTCAGTCATCAAGGGATTGTCTGCTAGTAGTGGTTAGACCAGGATGAGGTCAAACCAGGGTCTTATGTTATGTTCTCCACATTAATAGAACGACCTAACAAGACTTACCAAAACACGGGTATATCATTCTGTGAAAACCAGACCTTGAGAGAATATCCACCTCTAACTGTACCTTGTGCTTTCCTACTGTATCAACATCCACCCTATTTGGACACTGTGCTTTTGACAAAGCCTGGCTGGTGGTTTTTCCTAAAACTTATATTTAGTATTCATCAACCTACTGTAATGCTGGACTTTTCTGATGCAATGCTTCTCTGTTAAAGGGTAGAAGGTTGTAGGGAAAGCCCCTTAGGGTGGCGCTGATACAGGAAAGGCCACTATGAGGATGTTTTATACAGATAGGTTTATCTAAACGACCAGAAGTTAAAAGAAAAAATGATAGAAGGTCAGACTTGCATACCTTTACTAAAATCAAATATTTATCACTTTGTGTTAGGCTTTCACCACAGTAAATGTAGATCTTTTATATCCCTCCATGGACATCTCATTGGAGGGACTTGGGCTTTCTAAGGCAAAATTTGTAAAAATCTTTTTTTTAATCCTATTTCACTATTTTTGCCTGACTGTGATATAAGTCAAGTGAAAGTGCAGAAAATTAATAATGCATGTAATTAATCCCATCTGAAAGTAACTACAATTTTCTTAGATTTGTTCCTTTTATTTAAGTAAGTATTTCTAGTTTTGCTTTGTAGAAAGAGGAGCAAGGTGACTGCACACGAAGGCCAGAGGCTTGTTAAATAAGTGAAGTTAGTTTTTCACAGATGTTTAGAAGAATGCATCATACTTTGAATAAGAGTAAATATTAAACTCATTAACACATTTAATGCTTGAATGATGTTAATTATAAAACTGATAGACTGTCATAAAGTTGATTTAATGGAGATGTGTCATACATATTAATTGGGGTTAAACTCTAGGCCAAGGGCATCTCATTTAACTAAATATGTATCGTCTTAAATGTTTAACCTCTATGCTTCATTGTCAGATGGTAACAACCAAAGCACTGAGAAACAGAAAAAGAGAATCCATCTGTTTAGTTGTTTTGTCACGCTATATGTTTAATCATTATTGATTGAGCAGAGATAATTGTTTAAAACCTATTTTGTGACACTACTGCAACTCATTTTGGACTTCTTATCAACTCATACCAACTCATATTAACTAGGATTTCCTTTGATAAGATTCTCTTGTAGTAAACAAAGAAAACCTGATCATCAGCATACAGTACGATTTTTATCTCATAATAAATGGGGAAGCATTAAGTGCTCAGAAGGTAAACAAGTAATTTGATTGTATCTAAATGACAACAAAGAATATAAAGGAAATATTTTTTATGAATTTAAAAAGACTTTTTGCAGCAAAGACATTTTGTGAGCGGTCTTTTGTGGGTCCCAAATTCATTACATTCAAAGCTAGCAAGCCTTTTTTGACAGAAAGGCTGTGGTGCTAATAGTTTGATTACCAGTTTACTGAGTTTAGTCTATTGATCTTGATTCTTTGTATAGTATTTGAAGCTCAATTAACCATTTTTTTGGCACAGCAACAAACCAGGAATACTTGTATTTAGATCAGCAGTGTAACATCTTTTTGCAGAGTACATATCCTGTTCTTTCAGCAAAGTTGGCACTTACAATCTGAGAAAAACTATTTCCTTACTGGGATGAGAATTAGCTTTATGTCAAGCTTATATTCGCCTTTTCAAACAATTTACCATTCAACCACAACCTTAAATATGTAAGTGATAAGGTCTCAGGATGCACAAGTGCCATTTAACTGGCTGCAAACAGAAATCTCTCTCACTGAAGTGCTTTTCAAAGAGTCGGGTGTCAGTAAAGCAGAAAATTTCTCCAATTTTTCGTCTTCGTCATCGACATGCAAGCTTTCACTCATGTCGGGATGCTGCCTGATGCAGAAACATTTGTTATTAGTTGACTCCTTCACACAGCAATAATCTGTGAGACAAGTTTTTGCCTGTGGGTGGTTTTTGCGTAGAAGAATATCACACAACATTTCTCCGTGTTTAAGAAGAAGCTGCGATTCTGGGAACAAATAGTGACAAAACTCCCAAACAGAACCATGGGGGTGGGGTGTTTTTTTGTTGTTGTTGTTTTTTTGGTGAAACATTTCTCTTTTAGGAAGCCCACAGAGCAGAGTAATTTATTGTAATGATGAAACGAAGAAGGCAGCTGTGTGGGCTTGCTGAGGCAGTTTTTAATTCTGCCAGGAGGTGACATGAAGCATGGCGAACGACCTCCCCAACCTGCATTTTATTCTTTTTGTAAAGCCCCAGTGTTGTTTACTTTTATATGCAGAGCCAATTAATAAGGCAGAGAAAGAATGCCGTCTAACTGAGGAAAAACCTCCCTGTGATGCAGCTTCTTTGAGGGTGCCAGGACAGATCAAGCAGCTTATTTGTTCTGCTGCTTTTTGTCTTTGTTTCCTATGACTCGTCACAGTAAAGTACACGGAAATTATAATTTTTTTTTAATTTCTATGAATACTAATCAGGTTAGAAGAGAAGTTGGCGTGGAGACATTTCTGGGAGCAGGTGCTCAAGACAAAAAAATGAATATGTCAAAATTAATTCAGAAAATGAAATTTAGAAAAGGACCATACTGTGCATGCTTTTTAATAACAAAACACAACATGAAATTGTCATAAAAAAACGTAAAAGTTAATAAAAACTCTACTCTGAATAAATGCAATAAACTGAAGCATGATATATTCTTGTCCATAGAATGTGTTCTATATAATCAAAAAGTTCAACCACTGGCATCTTCCAACTCATTTCATTGTGGATGCTGGCTGAAAATAGAAGACATGTAAACGAGTAAAATATGGACTAATAAAGAACATTGCTATGACTACTTTTATTATCATCATTCACATTATTTAAAAAGAAGACTCCATCTTGCAACGAAGGTCACAATTTTCCTTTTTTTAATCCCCACTATTTTTAGGAGACATCAGGCCAGAAGCAATGCAGTGTTTTTTTTAGCGGCAATGTAATATTAAGTACTGTGATTAATTTAACCAAACAATGATTCCACAAACAGCGAGCTGTCAGTCTGATGCTACAGGTCAAAGGAGAAGTTGGGTGGCTGCAGTGCTTTGGCCCAGTACTCAGCACTGACTCACCATACCGCAGATCTAATACAGTAAATGTCTCTGAAATAACAACACAGTTTTGGGGGATGAGGCTGGCCAAAGGGTTCTGTTTTTTATCTTTAAATAATGATTAATGAAGAATTAAAATGCTCTCACGCAGAAAGGGCCTTTTTCTCACCCAGGGTAAAAAAGTAATACCAGTAGCGATCTATCTGTGCAGATATCTGTTCCTGTTACACAGGTTGAAAGCTTTTCTTCAGCTCCTGATTCCACTTGGTTGTTTCACCCCTGGCAACTGCAGAAAGGAGACTGAAGCTCTTCTCTTATTGATTGGGATGTGAATCCTTGAATTCCTTTCTAATAGTTGGTTTGCTTCTACAGTCACAGAAATGCAAGAAATGGAGGTGCTGAGAAGCAAACAATGATTTCTGATTAACTCCGGCATCTTTGACCTCTTTCGTTGAATTCTGGTATCAGTTAACTAAGTTTAACATTTGTCTCGTGGACTTTAATCTGATACTTAGGTTTTAATGTTATATTGCGTTTGAAGAGCAGTGGATACCGGTAGTAACGTTTTCGAAAATAATACTACTTCAAAGTTTATAATATGTATTTACATTGAATAATTAGTACATAGCAATCAAAAGTGTAATAATACAGATGTCTTTTGATTAGTTAATTTAATAAGTAGTTGAATAATCACATATTCCCTAAACATATTTCCACATCTGAATAATTATTTTAAAAATTATAAACACATGAACTAACTATGGAAAAATCTATTTTAAAGGGAAATTCACTCTTTTTTTTAATATGATATATATTAGTATTATTTATTTATTTGGTTTAAGCCACTTATTTCACAATAGGCTGAGCTATTATTGTTTTTGTTTTTTTTTTATATGAAAACCCTTTCTTGTTAAAGAATATCGTATGCTCTATTTTCTATTAGGGAAAACATTCACTTACAAATATTGTAAGTTTGAATTTGTGTGTTAAAATATGTTCTAGAAAACAAAGCAACATACATTTGTTTCAGAAGACAAACAAAGCAGAAAGTTCTGCCTTATCCAAGACTTTTTCAGAAACTGTGAAGAGACATTAATCCAACCTGAAATGTGTGGAGGAGGGAGGTTGAAATAAAAATGACTGCAAAGGAAAGCAAAACAAAAAAAATTGCAAATGTTCTTTGCGATTGAGTAAATAATGTAAATTATTGCATACTGTTTATTCTCACCCTGCGTCCATCGAGTGAAGAGCAAAGAGAGGGCTTGAGTTGAAGAGCTGCTTGTTGAATGAGGTGCATCCTCTGTGGAGGACTTTACTGCATCTCTGATTATACAGTACAACACTGGTGTGTAATCTTTAAAACAAACTAAATGCTGATATTTTCTAGAAATAATTCAATGTCCATAACTTTATTAAGCTGATGTGTTATTGCTGGTATTTGACTGAGGTTAAACAGAGAAGGAAAAATGTTGAATTAGTTGAAAATGTGTTCTCTTGATTTATCAGCCTCTCTGTAATCCCAGGTGGGACCAGGATGAGGCAAGTAGGTGAGAAAAAAAAGAAGTGTTTTGTTTTTCATATCTGTCTGTTACGTTATTGCCTTTTTCATCCTTAACATTTATATTACTGTTCTATGTGATATTGTCGTGTTGATTATGGTTTCATTCCACAGTAACAGCCCAAACCCAACAGTACCTTTTAGTTTAAATTTTGTTAGAACAGCATACTTATTTATAATATTTTTCTCAAAATTCTTTAAAGTTAATCTTTACTTTCTTATCATATCCCACTCATTATGCTGTCTTCAGCTAAACAGCATTTCTTTTAAAGCTGTTCAGGTTAAAAATACCTTTGTATCAAAGATTCGAAGTCTCTGTGGATGAGCTGGAGTGTTACATATTTCTGTGCTGGTATTTTATCCTTCTCTGTATATAAATACTGATTTTATTAGATTTAAAGTAGTGTTGCGCCAATGCCATTTTTGGGCCCCGATACCGATACCCGATACCTGGCTGTGAAGTATCGGCCGATACCGATACCATAATAATGTAAAATAATTGCCATCATGGCTTTGTCAAGCTGCTGCCTACCTTTGTGAAGCAGGAAAAAAATCTAATACAAAGTGAATCCATTAGAACTTTTTATTGCCTACCAGGAGTGGGTGACAATAGTTGAATAAACTTATTGCTCTCAAAATGGTATCGGTGCCCTATTTGATGGTACTTGCCGATACCGATACCAGCATTTTAGGGCAGTATCGGGGCCCCGTCCGATACTGGTATCGGTATCGGTGCAACACTAATTAAAAGTAAAACATTTTTTTCATTACAAATCAACAGCCCTGAAAAGATAAACAGATCACGCTTTAGACTCTGTTTTAGCTGGCTTATAACTCAGCTCAGAAAGTGAAGAATTTTTTTGCTTGTTTGCAAACGTATTGGTCAGCTTAAACCAGATCAGTTTTTTTTTAGAGTCTGTTTCATACAAAAAAAAGTGGACTAAAAGTTACAAACAGAAAAATAAAAACCAACATGACATAATAAAAAGGCAAATACAGACAGCATACAGACAAGTGATTCTATTAAAGAATAGATTCAGGAAGTAGATATAGGTAAATAACAAAGTGGTTTAAAAATATCTGAAGTCAAATACATACAACTAACTATTCTTGTAGGCATTGCAGCATTTGTGAAAAGACCTCAGATTCATCACCTGTGAAATGGCTGATCAGGATTGCTGTTTGCTGTAGACGCTCCAGAAAAACTGACTGGTAAATGAGATAAGGAAGCATTTGGCTGCTTGAGTGTTGGTTTGTACTTGTTTTTTCTTCCTTTTTATTAGTGATGGAAATGGTAATTCATTTGAGTTAACTGAATCCTCAGAATCAGTTTAATAAAATGATTTATTCTAAAGATTTGTTGCAAATCATTCATTTAATTTAACTACCGTTTCAGTTTTACAGTTGGAAATGAACATAGCTTTGGTCCTATGAAGGGCGCTATTTACATAGTTATATCTGCATTTTCTGCTCCTTTACATTTATGACAGGCAACAAACATGGCTTTGCTAAAAATAAGTGTGCTCATATATAACTTTAACACGGTTTTATGTTTCCTAAAAGTTAAAAGAGGTAACAAATGTCAGACAAACCTTTCAAGCTCTTACCACGTTGTTTTTAATTTCTAGCAAAGAGAAATCAGTTGGCTTAGATGAAAGAAATTAATACAATATGACTGGATTATGACTTTTGGATTTAAAATTTAAACAAACACTTATAAAAAACTTACATCTAAAAATGTATTACATAAATCACAGTATCATAAATTCCATATAAAATTAGTCCTATCTCAGTTCTTAGGAATAAAACGTGTGTAGGGGAAGCAGCCGGGTGATTTGAGTGCTGCATAAACCAGGCCATGTTTCTTCAAGCCTAAAAACGGTCTGACATCGTGAATGAATCCATCACCGATTCACTAGGAGAGAGAATCAGCAGCCTGAAATGCTCCTGACTCTCCTGAACTTCGACTCAGTCAGACACGAGAGAATCAGCCTGATTCTCTCTTGTCTGTCTTGTCACTGATACATATAGTACCTGGGTCGGTAAATCAGCGTGATTTTCAAGTGCTACTTGAAAAATCTTTCTTTGACATCATATCTCTATGTTAGCTCAGCAAAGCTAACTTCAGCCGTTGTTGTTTTTTTCCCTACTTGCTTTGATTCTGTTTTATCTTCCTGTATTTTAATCATGTAAAGCACTTTGCATTGTCTTTGTACTGAATTGCGCTATACAAATAAATTTGCCTTGCCTTGCCTTGCCTTGGTATTCCAGGCTTTAGCAGTTAGCTTGTTGTAACGTATACAATTGCGCGAGTCACATAAAGCCGAGGTTCCCTCCCGACTGACTTGTGCAGTTTAAAAAAAAAAAGAGAATGTAATGAATCAATTATTGATGGTGATTCAATCCAGTTCCTTCAAACAAGGGCTCGGTTCATTTCAATGGCTGGTTCTGAACCAACCAAACACTGCTTCTTATTTATAGAATCTCTACTTCACAGACGGACCTTGATGGGGAGAATGGCTCACCTGCAGGTCTTAGGCCCAGTCCCATTTTTCTCTTTTGCATTCGTTTTGGACCCTAGAACTTTGTTTTGCGTGTTCACTTGTAAGGATAGTGTGTCCCATTAATTTTAAGAGTTAGGGGGAAGTGCCCTACAACCCTTAAATGATCCCTTCAGACCAAGTGAGATCAGGAGCTGACTTAGGAAAGAAGTGGCCTCCCAGAACTTATTCAGTGAAAGGAAAAATGCTGTCCGGCTGTTGAAAAGAACTGCACAAATGTAAGTATATTTTTACAATTAACCACGCATTTCAAAAGAAATATGTTGGGATATCTTAGATAGATGTAAATACAACTGAAATCCTTACTGTTGTGTTAAAACAGAACAGTAAGCCATTGTAACGTAAGTAGGATGATTATGACCGCGGTGGGGTTGGTTGGAGGTCGGATGTTCGGGGTCCACAGGGCCAACGGGATCTAGCTCACGGTTGATCCAATTGAGAGACTCCAATTTCGGTCAGCGTCTCTGCCGTTTTTCTGACAGGCTGTTTTTGTTTACACTCCCCTACCTTCTATCAAAAACTATACAGCATGTCTTAGAGCAAAGCTTCAGACTTCAAACTGTCAAGAGGCAGTGGTTGGTGGTCAAACTAACATCAGCTGCTTACCTGCTTCAGTTGCCCTTCTCCTGTTACCCAGAGCTACAACCTCGAGGAAGAATCTACCCATCAGATAAACCCCACAAATACAAAACCCTAATCTTACAGATGCTCAGCTTTCCTGGGCCGTTTAAACCATCTGCTTTCCAACAAAGCAGCTGAGGACATCTCCAGAACCAACGGTAAGTACTTTAGCTATTTGTGCTTCACCTGGACTCTTCTTAGTGTCTCCTGTTCTTGCTTCACACCATCAAAACACAACTGAGTAAAACAAACCGATTAAATTTGACACAAATCGTGAATGCTGTGGAACACCTTCAAAATGGCTTCAAATACTGTATGCACAGATGCACATGTCTGACCTTTCATATACATTTAATTGCTTTTACTAAGTCCCTTTGAAATATCCTTGACATTCCAGGCCGATGACATTCAGGATATTTTATTAATGTTTTTATAAATTCAAAGTGCCAAATCATAAAAAGTATTTCATAAATAGCTGTTAATATGCATTCATGTGTCTCGTAAATGAACGGTCTAGAGCTGTGGTGTACAACCTTTCTGCTATTAGGGCATTTTTCTACGGATTAAAAATTGTGAAAACTTATTTTATTTTTGTTTTTTTCCCGATTCTACCTGCTCAACAATAAACTAGGCTTGCAATATTTGATTAAAACAAGCAAAGAGGTCTAGATAGATTCAAAATACAAATCATCTTGCAGGTCTGCTGTTTAGAAAACTAAACAAAACAGAATATGTTGGCCAAAAATCTTTTAGACTTGCAATCTTTGCCTCTTTTTTTGTGTTTGTATTGTGAGCAGAAGAAAAAGGTCATGCATATGACCCACTACTGCTTAATTTAGCTAATTTCACTTCTTAGAAAAAAGTCACTGCATGTTTATGATCACTCACTATTTGAACTATCTGAATATTTATATTTCCTTCCAATAGCTGTATATATCATATGAAACATTCAATGTCAAAATATTTGATTTCCCATGTTTCCCTTTTTAGGAACATGGAAATTCTCTGGAGAGGGCTGAGTGTGTAGCTGAACTGTTTTGAAAAAAAAAAAACATTTGAATCTGTGTGCAAGATTCATTAGACATTGTTTTCTGAAGTTCTGGAAAGTGTGGCCATTTAAATGTCACAGTGAAAGGGGATTTTTAGTATAATCACACAGATAATCAACAGATGTGGCAACAATATGCTCAGAGCAACTGTCCAGGAGGGTTCTAGATTGCACTTACTGTCATAGTTCTGTTTCTATTATGTTTTCTTTTGAGTTTTCAGTTTTACTTTCCTCCATGTTTTCTTGTTTTAGTGTTTTAATTCTTATTTTGTTGTGTTTTCTGGTTGTTTTCAGGTTTTTATTTGTTGCCCTCTGCTGCACTCTTGTGTTCTCCTCTTTCTCTAGCACTTTTCCTGCCTGCTCTGTTCACACCTGCTCCCAATCTGCTCCTTAGTCCTCTCTTTGTTTCAGTCTCCCATAAATACACCCTCTGTTTCAGTTCCTCAGTGCTGGTTCCAACTCCAACTCCGTCTCTCTGAGTTCTCCTCATCGTGATTGTTTTTTCCCCAGATGTCTCCATGGTTTCGGGTTTGTTTGACTTTGTTTTCATGTTTTGATTTTTGGATTCCTGCCTCTGTGTTCAGTTTACCCTTCATTAAACCAACAAGAAACTCACCTCTGCCTCTGCATTTGGGTCCTCAAACCAAAACCAAATCCTGAAACTTATCTGTTCCTGAACAGACAAAACATGCAGCAGCTGCTGCACACGGAACAGTTGATGCAAAACAGTGTCTCGCAGAACAACAGAATCTATAACGGTAATATTGGGAAACAATTTATCTGATCTGCAAAGTATAATAAGAATATAATTTTAAGTGTAAGACACAGTAATTTTGCAACCCCACAGCTGAAATAATACAACCACTCCTGGTGTAAATCAAAATCCCAATTCTGTACCACGCCATAATTGCTGTCTTGCTCCGTTCTATCATGTTGGTTCTGGTGTTAGCAGCTGATAAAGTAATGTTTTCAACATTCATGAAACTTGCAATTGTTTACTTCAACCCACTATTAAATCATAGCTATGGGGGACTTGGAGAACAAGCCCATGGTGCTCTTCTATCCAACACCTGAGAGGCTGATAAATGTTTGACTGTTTCACTTTCATATATCAGATAATATTCTGAACTTTTAATTTCTCATCCATTATTGTTATTTGTTTGGTTAGCTCTTAACCAAATGGAATGTTTTAGTGATTGAATTTTAACTAAAGTACAGTAAATAATAGAGGATGTGATTAATGATGGTAAATAAACCCTCCTATGAGAAATGTGCAGACTCTCCTTGCTTTTCTGAATTTGGGATAAAAAATGCTTTTATGTAAAATTTTAAAACGTATCTTTCACAAGTCATTTTTGCAAGACATAACCCTGGTAAATATACAGGAAGGCACTGTTCTAAATCCCACTTTAAAGCTTTTTAGTTTTGTAAAGGACTTGGCAATCTAGATCAGGTGTGTTTTATTTCTATTTCAAGTTTGTTTGACAATTTCAATTGTTTTTTTGAATGGTTAGTGTCTACTAAAAAGTTGAGGACACAAACTTTAATCCTCAAAATTTAAGCTGTACTGACTTATTCTAGGCGCCAGTGGGAAGGTTGTTTTGTTGCTCTCCTTTGTTTATTCCTTTGATATGCGGTGGTTTTTTTGCAGGGATTAGTCTGTCATACTGCACTTCCTTAGGGGGCAGAGATATTGAATTTTCCCTCCCTTGAGTTCCTCTTTGTTTCTGGTTCAATATTCCCCTCCATTTTTCAAGTCTTCTGTCTCTCAGGGGATCCCCTTTATAAGAATTTTCTGAACACACACCATCTTTGCTTCTGGTCTTTTTATCAGCTCTATCAACAATTGGTTATTCTGACCCTTTAAACCTTTCCTAACCCCCCATTGCTCAGTCTATCTCTGTCTCTCCACTAGTTAATAACCTTGACATCCTCCTGTAGCACATCCAGTGAAGACACAAAGCAGTGGTGTTAAAGAATAAAAGGTACAAAGGGTCCCTTAATTACCCTTATGTCACTGTTTTGACGTCGTGCACTGTGGGTTTTAAAGTAAAGCACCAACTGACTTGGTAATCCTGGGTACAATAAGCTCTGTACCATCAGACTCACATTATGCTCCATTTAAGTGATGATGATGAGGAGGGAGAGCACCATGGCATAATGAAAATATCACTGCAGACAAAAAGCAATTTATTACCCCTAAGAGCTGCAGGAAAATGCCATGGGTACAAAGCATGGTCCTGTCCCGGCCGTGATGATGACACATTTCTTTTCTGCCTCTTTGTCTTCATTATTTAGTCTCCTCTGTTGTGAAGTCTTTGCTGTGACATGAAAACTTTGATGTCTGAGACCATGACGAAATAAAACAATTAGAATCACATATACTGATTAGGATTTTTTAAACGACAGCTTGAGAAAAAAAACTTAGCGTGTTTATATCCTCTAGATGGAGTGATTTTTAAAATGAGAGAGATATACCCTCATACTTTTTCTTTTTTTTTTTTGGAAAAAGAAAGGTGATGTTAATCAAAATGCACCTGATGATCAGCAAACCACACCACTTTTGTTTAAAGCAGGTGTTTTTTGCAGATGGCTTGTTTTAGTCGTTTTACTCTAGAGGCAGAGTCAGATCCTGTCTGTACAAATGTCAGTATTTCAGAGTGAATGTCAAATTCACCTCAAGGTGAGAGTGTGTAATGCTTAGAAAAATTGCAAAGAATCCTAGAGCTCAATCTCAGATTTAATCACCATGTAAAATCGCTGAAGTGTTTTTGAAACAATGTTTTTTAGACAGATGAAATTGAAGTAGAAATGTGTGCCTATACATCACTAAGCACATGCATGCAGAGATGGTGATATAGGTTCTGGTTTTGCAGCCACAATTACACCGTTTTTATTAGAGCTGCAAAATACTTACCTCGCAAGCAAGATCAATTGTCTCGAGATTTGTGAATTTAAAAACTCCCAAAATTACATCTTGCCAGAAGCCAATAGATGCATTAGCCTCAAAGACAGAAATGGTTTGGAAAAATGAAATACAGTCAACCAGAAGAGACAGGCTGAAGCGAAACAAAATGACTGCATCATTGGACGCATCGTAGACTTTGCTATTCAGCCTGTTTTAGTTGAGATACCCTTGATTTCCTTTTTGAAAAACAAGCAAAATGATGTTACTTGTGCCTTTGTGGATGAGAAAGATGATTAAGCATTGTTCCTGACCTGATTTCGTAAACATTTGATTTATCAGTTATCTCTGCTCTCTATGAAACAAGAATGTGATATGTCACAGCTGCTACTACTGCTGTGACTGGCTCAAAGCTTGACATTGGAGGTAGGAGCCACTTGTTGATTTACCCAATCAGCTTGAAGAGGTTTCATGCAGGATTATGTAAACATTGTGAAACAGTAAAGAAACAAAAATGTGTCCTAATAAATAGATTTAATCATTAAGGTTATTGTTATCACAACCTCCAGTAGTGCTGCTGTATGAAATACTTTTCTGTGTGAAGCAATACCAAATCTAATGTCTGTCTTAGCTTAGCTCAAAAAGGGTCATTTACAAGACAATCTTAACTGCAAATTTACAAATACAATTTTGCAAGAATAAAATGGTCCAGTCAAAGTCTAGATCACAATGTGACTGAAATGCTCTGGTGGATTCTTCTTCAACAAACAACAAATGCAAGCAAAAAAAGTCGCTGCAAGCTCATCCAGGAGGAGCATGTCTTGCATGTCAATGACTTGTTGCAATCAACTCATTTTCCTTATCAAAAACTTTTAACCAATCTGAAAGTATTGTCTCTGTAACGTGCTTTAAGATGGCATGTGCTGTGAATTAGCACTATAAATGAATTTAATTTAATTCAATCTGAACAATAACACAATTCTTCAAAACCTCAATGAACTGTAGCAATGCTTAAAGTTGAGTGGGGCACAAACAAATAATAAGTTAGACAAAAAGTCACACAGAAAATGACCACTCATTGCCTCCAAGGTGGTTCAAAAAGCTTTGGACTCATTGGGAGTTTCCAGAATACACTTTAAAGTCGTAGGGAAATCATATTTAATTTCAAATCATTCTGGCTTAAACATGTATATGAATGTATTCTTTATCATACCCTTTTGTCCCCAAAGTTAGAAAATTCCTATTTAAAAAAAAAAACCCTGTCTTAAAATCTTTTTTTTTTTTTTCGTCATTCTATGCAGGCCAGTTATACGTCAGCTTGTACACCTAAATTCACCAAATCATATATCAACGGTCATCTGTCAATCATATTTTTTCAGTCATAGGATCTCGATTCATATGTCGTAGCTAATATACGCAACGATACCATTGAGTTCCATCCCAGTGTTCACAGGGATGGACATCTGTGTCTTCTGCAGGAGTAGAGCTAACAGAACTGGCAGCGTTGTGAGGCAAGGGCTCAAACATATACGGCTGTAAGCCTTCTACACCAAACCAAGCTTCTGCCGCCCTGGCGTTCTCTTCCACAACAACTTTGTCCCCACTTTCCTCCTCTAAATAAAAAATGTATGACGGAGGAGACTCATCCACGACGTCCTACACAAAACTGTCCTCCTTTTGCATATTTCTGCTGCCCATAGCGTTCCTTGATAGTGTTGTTTCCAAGCCACCAATTTAGTACTACATGGTCCCAATGCAATTTCCCATTTGGAACCTACTAGCACTAAGTTGCTAACTGTTTAGCAAGATGCTTCCGAGACACCGGCCACTTGCTTGTGAACCTTCCGCCACAACAATCCCGTCCCCTTGATAATCGACCAATCACATTCACTTTATTGACTCGTGTAAAGTCGGGCACCACTCGGGAGGAGGTTTTCCATGTTCAGTTATGCAGTCAGACAACAAAGCAAAACCACTGTTATAACAAGTTGAAGGTGAAAAATAGGAGCCTTACTGAAAATACTTGACAAAAACAGTATTTTCCACTTTTAAAATACAAATACACATCTGCAAAAAACATATACACCACTGCAAAAACCACATATAAAGTTATGGCATATGATGAGGCAGTAACAGCATGGATTAAATGAATGGTTTAAAACAGCAGGGCCAGATCTGGATAATTGCAAGCTGGCAAGAAAACAAGACCATTTAACATGTATGAGATGGAACAGAGAAACTGAGGTTACCTAACAGATAAAACAAAACATGATAGGAACAAAGCAAAATTAACTTTGAGTATGGGACCCCAAAAATAAACTATGAAGCTTAAGCTTGCAGTTCCTGTTCTGATGAGAGCCTGTGGTTTCCATGACCCATGACTGAGAATTTACACAGGCTTGTTGCGATACAATGATACCCTCAGGTTGATGTGAGAGTATGAGTGTACTTCTGGATAA
Organism: Cyprinodon variegatus; assembly: GCF_000732505.1. Classification (NCBI taxonomy): domain Eukaryota; kingdom Metazoa; phylum Chordata; class Actinopteri; order Cyprinodontiformes; family Cyprinodontidae; genus Cyprinodon; species Cyprinodon variegatus. The sequence goes on from NW_015152291.1 coordinate 50,810, forward strand.
GGGGAACCCCTCCGGTTCAATCTGAGATGCAGATAACAAAAGCTGTTCGTTCATTTGTTCCTTCGTTCGTTTCTTTGTTTGTTCCTTCGTTCGTTCCTTTGTTTGTTCCTTCGTTCGTTCGTTCCTTCCTTCCTTTCTTTCTTCCATCCATCCATCCATCCATCCATCCATCCATCCATCCATCCATCCATCCATCCATCCATCCATCCATCCATCCATCCATCCATCCATCCATCCATCCATCCATCCATCCATCCATCCATCCATCCATCCATCCATTTAATATTTCATTAGGAAAATATTAAAGATAAAATGTAATTAAGTATAATAATTTGCTTTTGCTGTTGACTGAAGATCTGTTGTGCATAGGCAAACAAATCTGCATGTATTTTATAAGAAAGATTAGGCCCTAGGCATGTTTGCTAATCAGAACTGCTGGGATGGGAAAACCACATTTAAACACAAAAAGCACAAGCTTTATTCTGACCTAGTGGAAAACAGGGAGGATATGATCTAGTCAATAGTTTGCTTCCATGTACCATTTTACAAAAAATTGTCTGAAGCATGCGGCCTCAGATACCTCAAATCATGCAATCAATGAAAAACTTGATCTCGACTTATGACAAAACGAATAGCAATTTAATGATGAGTGGTACATCATCATACTTTTTCTGAGTTCTACTCTGCTGCATCACGCTTGATCTAGGCTGCTGTGTTTACTGACACTCTGCAAACAGAGAGCATCCATCATTCTAACTTGCTTCACACCCGCAGCATTTGTCCCCCTGTCAACTTTACAGGGGAAAAAAAATAAAACACAAACACCCAAATGACCGAGCAGATGGTACTAAATGGCAGGAGCCAAAACAGAACATATTTTCCTGCTCTCGACCTCCCTCCTGACTTGCACGGAGCAGCGCTGAGCCTGGCTTCCACTGATCTCCTCGTCTCCGCCTGGCAACCGGCCCTTTAATAATTCTCTTAGAGCAGAAGACGTTGTCTGATGCTTTCATGCCCACCACCTCCCCAGCAGTTTTCTCTCATTAATTCTGCATCACCCCAGTGATTCTGATGCAAAGACTTTGAGGAGAAGAATGATCTTAATCTGTGTCCTTTTACATTTAAGGTACATTTCTTTGAGTTGTTTGTTTTATAAGCAATCTTTCATGCTTTGTGTAATCCTCAAAGATTATTGTTTTTCAGTCAACTTAATTTGGGGATAAAATATAACATTTAGGTTAATTTAGAGTGCAACTCTCACATGTAGATGGATAGATTCATCAGTCATCCAAAAGCATGAAAAGCTTTGGCTGAGAAGATAAAGCAGGGTGGCAATCTTTATCCCTTTTCTGCAGTATTTACCCTGCTGTATAAGGTCTCTAGACTCTTCATTGTGGGTTTTTTATGCGTTTCAACCAATCTAGAGCAACAAATACAAGGAAGGAAATGTGCAAAAGAAAACATTTACTAATATTAATGATCTTCTGATTATCTGAAAACCGGTTCACAGGTAAAACAGTCTCAGGAGAGACTCTGAGACTTCACCAGATAGTTTCTCCAGCACTGCTGGGGGAAGCATGAGAGGCACAGGGTCTCCAGTGTGTCATGGGCTTTACCTTGGGCCTCCTCTAGGTGGAATATGACGGAAATACCTCCCTGGAGAGGTATCGGGGGGGCATCCTCAAAAGATATCCAAGCCATCTATGCTGACTCCTCTGAACCTTAGTTATTTGCACCTGCAGAACCAGCAGAACCACATTATCCATAAAAAGCGAGAACAACATCCACTGTTTCCCAAACCAGACCCATTTACACCTTTTATCCTGAAAGTCCTGCCAGAGTCCAACATACAGGTCCAACTTAATACCAGCAGTGCATACCAAGTCCCTGCTCTGCTTCTACTGTACATCAACCGGATAGCTCCTAGAAAAGGGACCTTCTGGCCATCCTGGACAGCCCCCCACAAGACACTACAAGGCAAGGATGAAAACCAGCCTTCTCCTCCTAAAGCCAAGGTATTACAGTTAGCCTGACTTTCCTTTCCAGCAGCTTGGCATAGGCCTTCCTAGGGATGCAGAAAGTGAGATACCCCTGTAGCTAGAACACACCCCCTCGTCTTATGTAGGAAAACCACCACTCCAGTACAACATCCACAGACCTAAGATACTCAGGGTGGACGACATCCACCCCAAAACCCTTGCAACGGTGGTGTTTATTGACCACTATGGCGACTTCAGACTTGGTGAGGAACAAGTGAGCATTCAGTCTCTGCTTCCACCACAGAAGGAGTGTCAGTTGTGTTGAGGAGACCCTCAAAGTATTCCTCTCACCATCTGACAATGTCCTCAGTCAAGGTCAGCAGCTCTTTGCTGCCACTTAAAACCATATTGGTGAAAATCTGCTTCCCCTTCTGGAAGTGTCAACCACAAAGAATAGTAAAGGAGACAATTGTTTTGATATGTGAATACATTTGTCTCTTTGTATAAGGAAAAACAATTTTTAAAAGTCAACTCAAAGATTTGAGTTGACTTGGATTCACTGACATACCTTTAGTTTTTAAGAGCTTTTTCACTTGATTAGATTATTTATTTTTTTTACTCAATTTATCAAATTAAGCCTTTTTGGATTGCTTGGGAGGGGTACTAGATGGCGCTCCAACTGTGGACTCCATCGTTTTACTGTAGGACTTCAACGCCCACATGGGAGTGACAGTAAGACCTGGACAGGGGTTATCATTAGGTACGGCCTCCCCGATCTGAACTTGAGCGGTGTTCTGTTATTGCACTTCTGTGCTAATCACAGTTTGTCCATAATGAACATCATGCCGGTATGAGGATCAGCACATCCGAATCTGAGGCCATGGTTCTCCACCGGAGAAAAGTGGACTCCCCTCTTCAGGTTTGTGCCGAGTCCTTGTCTCAAGTCGTGGAGTTTAAGTATTGCGGGGTCTTTTTCACAAGTGAGGGAGAGATGGAGCGTGAGACTGAGAGATGGATTGGTGCAGTGTTGGCAGTGATGCGGTCGCTGTATAGGATTGTCGTGGTGAAGAGGGAGCTGAGTCGGGGGGGCAAAGCTCTCAATTTATCCATCGATCAACATTCCTACCCTCACCTATGTTCATGAGATCTGCGTAATGACTGAAAGGACAAGATCATGAATACAAGCGGCCGAAATGAGTTTCCTTAGCGGGTTGGCTGGGCGCACCCTTTGAGATCGAGTGAGAAGCTCAGTTACCCAGGAGGAGCTCGGAGTAGAGTCTTTGCTCCTCCACGTTGGAAGGAGCCAGCTGAGGTGGCTCGGGCATCTGTTTCAGAAGTTCATGGTTGCCTCCCTCAGGAGGTGCTCCAGGCATGTCCCATTGAGAGGAGGCCTCGTGGAAGGCCCAAGAAACGCTGGAGGGACTATGTCTCTGAGCTGGCCTGGTGTCGCCTAGGGGTCCCCCCAGAGCAGCTGGAGGAAGTGTGCGTTGATCGGAAAGTCTGGGCATCTTTGCGTAGACTGCTGCCTCTGCGACCCGGCCCCAGATAAGCAGAAGGAAATGGATGGATGGATGGATGGATGGATGGATGGATGGATGGATGGATGGATGGATGGATGGATGGATGGATGGATGGATGGATGGATGGATG
>NW_015152291.1:55719-81326 GCF_000732505.1 Cyprinodon variegatus
TACAATGTGACAAATGTAACTTTAGTTTTCCTTTTGGGGCAAAACAATTAAGTGTGGACAAGTCTCTGGAGAAACAGAAGGAAAAACAAAACTTAAAATAGCACAATAAATACTTCGTTACAAAATAGTGATTTTAAAAGGCTTAAATAATACGTTGGAAAAACACATGTTAGAGATACAAAACAATGTATAAAAATACATTTTAAATGTAGTAAATAAATAGGATATTTAAAAAAAAAAAAGATAGAATACTTTTTTTTTAATGATTCAGTACATTTTAAAGGTATTGGTTGATGTTTTGGATAATAAAACTTGCTTTTATTTTTAATCATGTCTGTTTCGGCCCTCCAGAGTGGAGACGTCAGTTTATATTAATTTTGATTAATATAAGTATCTTATCCATCTTTATACATAATATCGAGGTATTGATAATTTCAACCACCCTAATGCTTACAACAAACTTAAAAAAGCGAGGAAAGAAGAATAACTCTCTAAGAACTTAAACCAATGCAAATGTAATAGATTACATTTTTATGCTTTCCATTTGCTTTTTGCAGCTTTTAGACCCAAGCCCCTGCTTTCACCCATGTTACATGACAAGCAGCCAACCAGTAATTCAGATGTTACACAAATCCACTATTATATACATTATGCACTCCATTAAGTGCAGAGGACTTCATTGTTTGACCTTTAGAGAAATTACTCTGATACACTATTAAGTACAGCACATTTGTCCCTCATACTGTAAATATTAGGCATTTAGAAACATTATTTATTTAATGATGGGGCTTGTTAGTTTGATGGTCACATATCCTTGTTGTCCCTAAATTTCTTAAAGGGGTCATAGAATGATTATATGGGGTGCAGGTCCTTAAGGTCTCTGAATAGGGTGTGTAACATTGGTTGGGCTGAGAATGGCATATTTGCTGTTCTATGAGCCCTAATGCAAGGCCAGTTAGAAGCCCCGGAATGAAACAACAGGTTTTCTTCCTTTTATGGTATGCTCATGAATATCTAGATGAGCTGTGCGCTGATTGGTTGGTTCACAACGAGCGAAGCTGCTAAGCAAAGACTCAGTCCTACTTTTCATACCTAAAAAATGTCCGGGGGGAATTTCAAAATCATCCAGGATTTTGGTCGACTACAGTGCAGCAGAACCAAGCCGTGAGCTCCAGGGCTGGTCTGGGAACTTTGGAAGACAGGGGGGAGGGAGCCAGCGTCACCCGACCTGGTGACGGTAGCCCTGTGCTTTCCCCTGCCTTCCTGGTAGGACCACCCCTGGAGCTGATGGCTCGGTTCCAGTGCCCGTTCCGATCCAATCAGCAGCCCCAAACCTACACTAGGACTGTTGTAAAATCTTTTTCCACTTGAGGTAGCTAGCAAAGATAAGCTTATCCTTTCACATCAGCATACTGAAAAAGTAATCCATGCCTTTGTAACCTACTCTGTTGGATTACTGTTATGCACTTTTTAAGTGTATCAGTGAATCATGCATTTTCCAGCTTCAGAGGTCTCTTAAGAGGTACAAGTGAATATGATCATATTTCCCAACTTTAGCCTGTTTAGATTGGCTGCCAGTACATATAAGGATTCATTTTGACATCCTTTTTCATTTTTTATAGCTCTAAATGGCCCCACCCAACCTCTCTGGGCTGCTACATAAAGACACACCCTCTCGTTCCCTTAGATCAGCTGACTAGTTGCTACTGAGGGTGCTTAAGACAAAACGCAAGCTCAGGGGGGACCGAGATTTTTCTGTTGCAGCCCATGAGCTGTGGAATGACTTTCCCTTGGCCAAAAGACAGGCCTCTTCACTTTCTGATTTTTAATCTCTTCTTTAGACCCATTTCTTTTATTTGGCTTTTGTGAGCCAATTAAATGTGAGATGTTGACTTTATCCCCATTTACACTACTTTGAAACCGTGCTGTGTTCGGTCCGAGCACAGTGACTGAGAGCTGTTGGTAAATGGCATGCAAAACTGAACCAGACACAACAAGCAGCACTAAAATAGTACTAGTTCAACAGTAGGGCTGGGCCTGGCTCGGTTCTCAGATAACAAAGAGCACATGAGCACACCACATCATCTCCTTACATTCAGTCTCCATAATCATGAAATTTCAGACATTCCTAAAAATACTTGTTTCCCTACCTTGCCACACCATTTCCAGTGATGATTCTGCTTATTAGTTCGATGAACCCCAACATCTGTTGTTGTTTCCTGCGTCTGTAAGAACTGGTTTGACTATCGTTTGTCATATCCACTTCCCAAAACCTGACTCTGTCAAGTTAATTCCCCAAATGCTGCCGTCTTTGCCTAACTCTCCACCAGTAACAAAATATCACAATTATAACAAAACTTCCTGAATGTTATGGACGTCGCCATAGTGATTTGCTAGTTTCCCTCTAGAGAGCAGTAGCACCATAGATCATCACTAGGATCAAGGAACTGTGCTAGCGTGATGTGTAAATGGTCATAAGGAACCAAGCTGATCCAAGCTTGGTCCGAACTCGGCACGGAACGGCTTTCAGAGGGTAGAGTAAATGGGGCTTTAGCTTGTGTTTCTTTTATTATTTTGTCACTATTTTTATTTAATTACTACTTTTATCTGCCACTTTATTTATAATTTCCTGATTGAGAATTTCTATCCTTTGATTGTGTATAACCTGAAGCAGTTGTCAGTGTGACAAGCATAGCAAATGCAATGCCAAAAGTGTCAGATGTACTTTGAGAACTCTTTGAGAACTCTGAGCTGCTTTCAGATGATTACGACACATTGACCACATGCCATGGAATAGCTCTGTCGCCATCAGGTTATTTGATGATGAAACCAGGATCCTGACATGTTTTCACCTTGAAAAGGAACTGCCACGTCTCATCACAGATGTTCGCTCAAAAAAGTAATGTCCGTTTCATCATCTCATCAAGTCAAATGGGGACTGTGTTGATACAAGACTATCCATCTTCAGGGGGATTTATTTTGTGAAGGTGCCATCTAGCTTCAATATGAGGTAGTTTTAAAAACTGTTGTATATAGGGTATATTGAGTGATCAGTATTTGAGTCACACAATAAACCACCCTCATACTACTCTTTATAAAATGAAAAAAGGTGAATGTGGATGAAAAATATCAATATTTGTTGAAGTTGAAGAGAATGCCCTGACTTCTGACAGACAATAGATCTCTCTGCAATCCATCCTCTATTTTCCTGGTTATTTTTGGCCTGTGCTAAAGAGAGGTGGATGGACCTGCATCTGATGCACAGAGCTGTGTAGGTAACATCTATTAGATCTACACAGGGCTTCTATGTTTTATATCTCAGTTCAACCAAACCCACAGTCAAAGATGAGCTCAAGTGTGACCAGACACGCTTTGATGGCACCAGGTGTGTATATGTACCAGACATAATGTATGCATTTAGTGCAGAGCTGGTAATGAGAATGTGTCCTTGTGTGAGGGAAACAGGCCACCTGTCACCTTATACTATCCACCTGTCACATGTGCACAGCCTCAGCAGTTTAGCTTTATCAAAACACACAGAAGTCATTGAAGTAACATATTTAACTTTAATATGTCTAAAAGTTAAATAAAAATCTTAAACATTCACATCTAAAACCAGACTAGAGTTGCAGGAGGAATATTGGTTATATTTTGTTGATAAAGTTACTTTTGTTCTGCAACACCAGCCAGAGCAAAATGACATCATTGATTTTTTTAATGTCTACTTTACTATCACTGCATAAGCAGGTAAATACAATTTTAAACTGGATTTTTCCCAGTGTTGCTTGTGTCTGTTCGTGTAATTAAAAAGTAGAAGTCAACTGCATAATTTATTTTAAAAGAAAAGAGAGAAAAGTATGTCAGTTCATGTAGAGACCATCAAATGGCCTTTGGCCAACCTGGCAGAGCAACTAGAAAGAGATATGATAACAATGCTAGGTTCAGATCTGGGACAAGAATTAATGAAATACCCACTGATTGGACTGCAATAAGGTGAAGTTTAAAATCTTTGGATAATTACTTAAATCCTCCTTAATTAACCTAAGATATGGTTCAAGACAACTCCGCCTCTGTTTACTGGATAGTATTTTCCTTGATTTATTTATACATTTACTGATCTGATCTGAAGTTGTTTAAGGAAACAGTTCGATAACTGAAGTGCCATATATCATATTCCAGAGCCTAAAATAAAAAATAGTAAAAATATAATAGATGAATCAACATTGCAGTTTTTCAAAGCATATCAATAACTATAAAACACATTCTTCTAACCCAAAAAGAACATTTAAAATCACATCCTGCATCCTGATGACCTACTGTAACATCTATAACTGCCGTGCCCTGAAGCATATCACTTTTTCTGTTAGGAAGCATCCTATGCAGGAAACATAAGATAAGTTCAGTAAATGTTAATGGGGGAACTGGAATCATTTTTCATTACCCACCAGTAACAGTCTAAGAATCTACAAAAAAAGGTTTTACCTTTGTGAATGCATTTCACACCTCTCATATTTCTCTGGTTGAAGACCCATTTATGACCAATAGGTTAGTGGCAGAAGCTACAAGATCTTTATTCAAAAAGATGGCATTCTAACAAAGCTTATAGGAATTTGGGGAGAGAGAAAAATAAAACCCACAACATAACAAATCCTACCGAATAGCTAAAATTCTAGCTCCAATATTCAAACTCTAACCTTTTTTATAATCACTGACTAGCATTTTATATGAGCTCTCTTTGGTGATGGAGTCCAAATCTTTGAGCTTGGAGGCCCTTCTTCTCATCACCCTAATCTTTTGTTTCCTCCAAAGACTCTCTGTCAGGTCCATGTTTGGAGTCTGGTTGGTCCACTCTACAAAACCTCTAAATATAATTTCCATTCGGAAGAAACATGTTGGTCAAATTAAAAGATAACTTAGGAAATAAGTGTAAAATGCTAAGCCAGCACTGTCTCACAGTGATATTTTCTCCGTTGTTTTTTTCCCCCCCAATTGATAGGGTGTGTAAAAAGGCCAGGGGAGGTGAATCTGAAGCTTGCTTTTACTGAAACTGTGTTAAAAAAGAAAATGCCTTGAACAGCAATACGTATGTTTTTTTTTTTTTTATAACATATCCCTTGTTGACAGCTGGAGAAAGTCCCAGGCAAATAAACTTTGATAAGAAAAAGATTCCTGCAATTATAGGAAATTGATGTAGGAATCTTTTGGACCAAACATGGCTGTTTGCATTGGACATTTGTTCTGAAATCTTAATCTCATGATTAAAAAATGAGACAGAGTTGCAGGTAGGAGAATCGCATCATTACTTCAAACATCCAGCCAAGGCAGGAGACAGGAGCATTTCTTTTGTTGAGACAGAAGAGTCTGACTTCTTTATTATTCAAGGTGAGTCTGGAGTGTCTTGATAATGAAAGGCTAATGCCAACTGAGAGGCTTTTTTCAACCAAAACTGCATAACAGATTATTAGCTTTGTCCTCACAGAGGAGTAAAGTCTAGCAGGGTTGGTACCAGCAGCATAACAGTTCTGCAACCCTCATGCACAACACCCCTAAACCAATTATAAGGATTTCATTTGCATAAAATCAAACATTCATGTGTTTGAAGGTCTGAAAAGGTTGGCAGGGGTCTGAGTACATTTGCACAAGTACAACTTTTCCACTAAAAAATTGAGAGTAGAAAACAGCGTGTGTCAAACTGAAATCTCTTCAACCTTTTCAGCATAGTAATGAGGAGCCAGTCTAAGACGGGTGAGTAAAAATAAGGATTAGTGAGTCATATGAGAACCAACTGCAGAGATTTCTTCAGGAACAGAGATCAATACAATGACCTAAGATCCACTATTACACACACAGCCACTGATTATCATTGATTTAAGGCTTAATATTCAATTAATCTCACCTGGCTTGTTGAATGATTTAGAGCCGCCTCATATTGGGCGCCCTACCTTTTAAACACCAGACAATAGGGAGTAATCCCACTAACCGTAGCACCGGTAAGCTCTCCCTAGCTGCTCTTAAGCCAAACTGGGTCCCCTCTTTTACAGTAAAAGAGATTTATGAAGGCTCACATATAAATGTGCTTTGAATTCAATATGTAGCACCATTACTACAAGCTTAGAGAGCAGGCTGTCATGATTTTACATTTTTATTTTCATCACAACCATGGTAAATGATGCTGCACCTAAATCAAAGAAACCCTGAAAGTGTAACAGATAGAATAACGAGGCAATTTTTCTTCCTTTATGGGTTATTTTCTCATCAGTTTTGAACTTTTTTCCAAATACCAGGCAGCCTTTTGAATTTTATCATCATTCAAATATTTCCTTATAAAATCATTTTATGCATCTACAGTTCTGTTAGGCCAGGGTGCTGCAGCTTTATTGGAAATAAGATACTGTAGGAGGTTGAGAATAAATCTAGATTTTGCAGTGACTCATGTTTGGATCTTAATTTGTTTTGATAAAATTGTAGTCAAAGAGGGGAACTGTTGACTGTCAAGTACAAATCGGTTTAGTTGTTCAAATGATGTATGACAACAGTGGATACACTCCAAATATAACTTTTACAGCTGTATTTGGAAAGGTTTATCATTATAATTGGGGATTTGTTCGAAGAAGCTAAACATTTTGGGAGGTCACTACAATTTCAAAAACAAAATTGCAGTAAAGTGACAACATCCTCAGTAAGTCACGAAAGGAAAGTGTCGCCAGTAGGGAAACTCTAAGAAGAACGAGATTTCCTTGGTTTGGGGGATTTTAAACTGCTGCCAAAAGGTGGCTGGAACCCATTTCACACAGTGTTGTGTATAATTGGAAGGGAATAGTTCACTTTCAATTTACAGCTGAATGTATAACAGTGACAGGATGCATTACAGTGGATGATGCATTGAGAATTATGTGCACACTCATTTTTCTTGCTTAGGAGAAAAATTTGAAATCCATCATTGTCTGGACTGAGACAGTAAATACATTATCTGACATGACAAAGCGACTGTTACCTCACAGTACGCAGCAAGCAGCTGGCCTTGCATTTTATTATCAATGTCTTTTTTGTAGATTTAATGGTAGTGTCTAAAAATATGGAAAACCCGAGAAAAAGAAATCAGAAAAACAGCTTGTTGTGGTTTGAAAATCATGGTATGCATTGCTTTGCAAAACCACAAACAATTTTTTGTAGGAGTGGAGGAGTTCAGGTATCTTGGGGTCCTGTTCACAAAACAGGGAGAAATGAATTAGGAGATCTATAGATGGATCTGTGTGGCTGCTGTTGTAATGCAGAGGCTGCACCGGTTTGTTATAGTGAAGAGATTTACAGGTCGGCTTATGTTCCTACCCTTACCTATTGTCATGAAATCTGGATCATGACTGAAAGAACAAGATCCAAAAATACAAGTGGCTGAAATGAGATTTCTTCTTAGGGTGGCTGGGGGCTCCATAGAGATAGGGTGAGAAGCTCAGTCCTTCTGGAGAGGCTTGAAGTAGAGCCACTTCTGGGAGCAGCTGGGACGACCCAGGACACTCTGGAGGGACTATGTCTCTCAGCTAATATGGGAGCTAACCCTGAGTTTAGAGAAGTCTGGGAATCTCTGCTTAGACTGCTGCCCTTAAGACCTGGTCCAGGATAAGAGGAAGACAACGAGTATGATCACAAGTAGAGGGAGACTAACCAACTACTTTTTAGATCAAACTAGAAAGATGGTGGTGAAAGAACAATACCGTAGTGATAGCTTTACTCAATAGGGGCAGAAAATTCAGTCAGATTTAGAGGGAAGATGGATGGAGCTAAATGAAGAAACAGTCACTGAATAAAACCTTTTAGAGGCTAAAAAAGACTTGAGATCAGTTGTTGTTCTGCTAGAATGTACCAGCTGCTAGGGTTACAAGAGAATTGCTTCAATCAAAGCCTATCAATATGGTAGAATGGCCCAGTCAGAGTTCAGAGCTAGTTCCAATGAAACATCTGTGGAAAGAACTAAAAAGATAATGTTCAGGGACCCTTTCAGTCCAGTCTGTCTTACCTTTTCTGGTAGAAAAGAATGGACAAAAAAAGTCCAGACAGGGTGGTCAAAAAATAGATTTTCAGATAAAACTTAAATGAAATGTGGTTCTAAAAAGTATTTGCTCACAATACATTTCTACTTAACATAAATCCAAATTTCATGCAGGTTCTATTCAATTAGAATCTGTCTCAAATAATGTGAGTTCTTAATAAAAGTTTGCGACTGTAAGCACTGGCAACATATGTTATTTGGTTTGATCAAATATTTTTCATCTACATTAGATGAAATGTGAAACACTGATGTAGGAAAAGATAAATGGTAGAGAAGAAACAGCAGCAGAAGGTAGGCAAGTGGTAAAAATGAAATATTCTCACACCCTACCTGACAGCGTACCACACTTCACACATTCTCACCCCCTCACAGAAAAACTATGTTCCCACACATTAAAGCACTTAAAGCCACAGCTCACTAAATTATTTCATTTTGCTAGACAGAAAAGACATACACAGAAAAATAATCCTTTTAAATAATTGCCATTTATGGGACATGATTAACATGAACAAAAATATTTTTTTTTAGCTCTTTTTATTCAGTTTTTTTTTATCAGTTTTTGGAAGTTATGAGGTTTTGAAAAATTGAATTTTTGATTTAAAGATTTGATTTTAAAGATTTTACAAGAAACAGTGCCCAGATGGCATCACAGGGCGAAAACATAATTGGATACTGTAGGAGTGGATGAATCAGACATGGGGAAAGCTGAAGGACGAAGACTTGCCCAATCGATTTGTTGTCAATAAACTGAATTTTGTTGTGAGGTCAGACCAGAAGTCTTACACCTGGGCAGGCTCGGACTGGTAATCTGGGATGCAGGGCATTTGCCCAGTGGGCCGGTCCTAATTTTAGCGTGCGAGGGCCGGCCCTCTTAACATCATACCGGCCCCAAAACGTACTCTCTGGCCGAAGCACCTACCTGTGACAGTAAATAACTCAAGGAGCTCAATAAGTAATACAACGTTAACAACCTAAATGATGCATGCAGTATATATAGCCCTTCCTTGTCATCCTTGTGACGGTTGGCATATGGTGTAATTTTCTATTTCTTCAAACTGTAAAATCCTTGCAACAAACTTTTTTCCTTTTTTTGTTTTTCCAAATTTTATTGTGCTGTATAACATCTTTCCAAGGACCAACAAACTTTCTTCTTGTTCTCAATGCTAGAATGCTGAAAAATATATATAGAAAACCGTACAGAACTGTAAGTAAGCAAAACTCCAAGCAGCAGACAACAGCTCAGGGACAGACTGCTTATACAACATTATATTATCTGTTTATGGTGGTATTTTCTAAAGAAACCGTCTTAGATTTAATTAAGTTTTTAGACGAGGCTGACCCGCTACATGACTGGTGAAGCAGCAGTGTCTCATTTTGCTCTGGTGGAGTTTATTCAGGCGTGGCAGAGCGGAGCAGAAAATGCATTTACAGCTTTTGAGTCTGCAGGCTAACCATGTCCTCCACCTGTGTCAGAGCCAAGCTGGTACAACAGCCAATCCATGTGAGCTGAATAAGATTATGTCCAGAAAATGAAGTGGCTTCTGTCAAGGCAGGTATGACAAATGTCTCTTGCATTCAGAACCATATTGTTGGCAGCATAGAGGCAGAAGTCATCTGTTTCCTAATTAGAAATGATCTAATCTAATGCAAATATAGAATCCAAAGCAACAAAGTAAAAATATAATTTTGCTTAAAAGCATTTCTAGCAATATTCCGGGCAAATAAAACTTTTTATGAGATATAATTAAAAGTTTCTCACCTAAATGTTGACTCATAAGAAGTAACGTCAGATGTTACTGTCTTTCCATAACTGTTGCAGTAGTTCTCAATTCACATGACTTGGCCCTGCAAGTCATGTAAATGAGACACTTCACCCGCATTGCCTACTGATGGTGGTTGGAGGGACTGGTGGCGTTAGTGTAAGGCAGCCTTGTTTCTGTCAGTGAGCCCCAGGGCAGCTGTGGCTACAATGTAGTTGCCATCATGAGTGTGTGAATGTGTGTGTGAATGAGTTAATGACTGAATGTAGTGTAAAGTGCTTTGGTCAAGTCCTCTGACTTGAAAAAGCGCTACATAAGTACTGGCCATTTACCATTTCTTAATTCATCAGAGACAGATTCAACTAGTATTTATTGTTTTTTTAATGTTCATACTTTGGCCATTCCTTCCTGACAGATCTGGTGTAGCTATATTCAGCCTGTTATCTATCCTGCTCGCAGACAACATTCAACTCTGATAACAAAGCTCTTTCAACAAAATTTGAACTAATTTGGCAGTGCGCTTAGGCTGATTTGTTCCAAGTAAAATTGACATGGAATGGCCCTGAAATTCATAAACACCATTCAAAGGAACATGACCATACAAAACTACCCAAATAGCTGTAGTATAACTTTCTGTCTTTAACTGTTTTTAGGATTTCTTCAATATTTATGTAACATGTCAGTCACACAAATATTACTTTCCAGTGATTATCATAATTATTAATGTTAGTATTACTGTTCTAACAGCTTCCATAGATGAGCAATGGAGAACATGAGTCCAAGCTTAAAAACAAGTAGAAAAAAAGCAAAGCTATCACCTGTGAAGTAATGCCAGTAGCATGTCCCAGTTTCAAGTTCCAAGCTAAATGAAATACAGCATCAGTCATTTATCTTTATCACTGAGCACCTGTTTATTTTAGGCTGCATCATATGTCTTGTTTATGAAAACAAAAAGCTGATCCAGCTCACTCTAATGGTAAGGGGAAAACTTCAGCTACACTTTAAGTACAGGAACAGACTTTGTTTCAAACAACCCGCCCTCAAAGAAGGCAATAAGCCTCTTTATGCACCATGGAAGTTGGTGAAGATGTCCCAGAAATTGTGGATCTTAGCTCACTATAATCAAAGCTACCTATGGGTATAAATAAAGATAGATAGATTGATTAATGTTATAAGTTTATTAGTTGATTAGCTGATGAAGACTTTTTTATGCTAAAAGCTTATCTGATGCTATGAGATATCTCTGCATTATTTCCATGAGCTTTCTTCCTGTGGTTGCCATATATTTTGTTTGAGCAGTTTCCCTCCAGCAGTAAAACACGATGCTGTTACAGTATACACACACATGACTGAAAGTATCATTTCCCTGCTTACAAGCGTTTAACTTTTTACCCAAAATGTTTCAAGTTATTACGGCAAAACATCTCCAATTCATTTGAATTTGATTCCAGAAAACATAACATACTATGTTAATAATTAAACTGTAATTAGATCTTTCTTTTTTATGTTGATTTCTAGGGCTGTGCAAAATAATTCTCATTCTAATTGTTGTGATCTACTGCATCGATTCTTGATGCCAAGTATCGATTCTTAATTAAAAAAAAGGAATAAATAAAATACATGAATGATTGGCGCACATCAGCCAAAAACAAGTGGAATACAACTTCCAGTCCAGTAGATGTCGCTGCGGATGTGTTGATGCCCGCTGCCTTGTGTCACTAGCATTGCTGTCCGCGGGATACTGCGACGAGTCATTCATAAACAAAACATTGAGGAGACAAAGAAAATACGCCCGGCTCTCACATTTCCAGTCAGATGTTTGGATGCATTTTGGCTTTAAAAACAAAGAAAGTAAAAAGGAAATAGATATGACACACGTAATTTGCAAAAGGGGAAATGTCATACAGTACATTTGAATGTTTTCATTTCATTGGTTTAAAGGACCACTGAGGCCATGTAAACGGCACTGATTAACCTTATTTTGTTATTTTAAGTTTTAAAAATCCTAAGCACTTTTTCTCATTGTGTCCACGCCAGTCATAGTAATATTTGTGTCCAATATTTGTTTTCATGGCAATACCTCCAAAAGTCGTCCCAATAAATACAGCTATGTATGAATTCAGTTGCTTTCAGTTATGTATCAATTGAAGACACAATCCAGATCATACACAGCCAATCAGCCACTGGTAATGGGTGTATTTTTTTTCTAACAGGTTCCAGTGAAAATATTGCAATACATCGCGATATTACAAGTATCGGATTGAATCGTGATAGAATCGCATTGTGGCATGTGAATCGTGATCGAATCGAATAATAACTTCTTTGGTAATATCCACCCCTGTTGATTTCACAGTGCCAATTCTTCTTCTCTGAGTGGCCTTTCAGCCCATGTTTTACAGGACTTATTTAACTATTACCAGCTTCGCTCACCTTAGAATTCATCAAAATATATCTACATATATGCTCATCACATGTTCAGTGTTAACCTATCAAAAGCTTATATTATAGTTATAACTATATAACTATAGATAATATAGGTAAAAAAGACTTGTGAATCATCCATTCAATTTCTCCTGCTTATTTCGTCAGGAATGCGGTGGGGCTGGAACCTATCTCCGGCAGCCTATGGGCGAGAGACAGGGTACACAGTGGACAGGTCGCCAGACACAAAACGATGGACACTCACCACTTACACCTAAGGACGATTTAGAGAGGCCAATTAAACTAACTGTCATGTTTTCAGACTGTGAGAGGAAGCCGGAGTACCCGGAGAGAACCCGCACTTGCAGAAAGACCCCAGGCTGACAATCAAACCCAGAACCTTCTTGCTGCTACAATGCTACAAACTCGCCACCATGCAGCTCTGAATCAAATATCGGAACAAATTTCCTTCCCTTTAATCTGGTTTTAGTAAGCAGATTGTTAGTTTTGGTAATCCTAACTGCCTAACTGCCATTAGTTAGGTAAAGCTGATTTAATGTGTGACGAGGAGAAAAAAAAATTTATGCAGTAAATTTAAAAATTGTACGTCAAAAGTTGTGAAAAGATTTTATGTTTTACCTATTATCAATTAGGCTCATAATTATGTCTGAGCAAGTTTATTCATTTTTTAGATGGACTTTAAATTAGTAACGGAAAGACTGCGATATTACTAAATGACATCTCTGTTCTAAAGCTAGTAAAAGAGAAAATAAAAAAGGAAAATAGATTTGTCTGTTAAAGCACATAATCAAAGAGGTAGTTCAGACATTCAATAACAGAAATCTGCTGACCAGCTCACTGCATGTTCTCTGCTAATACATGTCCTGTATCACCAGAGAGTCATTACATTATTAAACCATAAATGCAAATGGCCTTTTGGGAAGACTGCTCTCTGCCTTTATGTGACAGTTTTCTGTTCTCCCTCCAATGAATGCCTAATTTCTCCCTCTGATGGGGTCACAGAAACACAGAAAAGAACAATCTTCCTCTTGGTTTGGGGCTGGCCAGTTCAATGACTTTTCTATTTCTCTGAATTGACCGCCGTTGACCTGGCGAACTGCTACCCAGAATGCTGGGTTATTCAAGCCTGAGAGTTTCCAGTGGCTTCATTTAATAAGATAATTTCACACCAATTACAAGCTCTCAGTGCACAGAAGTAATATCATTACACGCTTGCTCAGTGACAAATTCTTGCTCGAGATGAAGCGAAACGTGCGCCAGGCTGAACGCGGTGGATGTGGTAGCCTTACGAGAGAAAACAGCACAATGAATCCTCCTGCTCTCTGTTATCTGTAAAGAGGTCATTGTGATAAGCATAAAATTACAGTTATGGGATGATTCTCCAAATGTTGGGTTTATTCCTTTTACATGACAAATCCTGATGTCTGCTGTTTGTTCTCCTGTCAGAGAAAACACAAAGCAATTACAGATACAGTCATGCAGAATGCATAAGCGCATGCATCGCTAGTGACTTATGGGACACCAAATCCACTGGCTGGTTTGGTAGGACAAGGACGCACACTGAATCACCCAAGCTTTCTGATTGTTTTCCAGCACATTCTTTAATTCTGATTTTAAGCATTTCGAGGTTTGCAATCAGTTTGTCTGACTCATTCCAAAAGCAGTGATTTTTCTAGATAAAAATGTGATTATCTCATCAGATTGCTACCTAATATGTCGCATTGGAATTGCTCCAAAGCAACTAAGCCATATTGAACTGCAAGCCAAAAAGAGCTGCAAGGTGATGTATCTAAAATAGAATAAGGAGTAATTAGCCATCTGCACAGCCTCCTACCTGCTTCATTTCCCTTTAAGATGAAAGAAATCCTAGCATTTATCCTCTGACATCAAAATACACAGGCGCTATGGCTGTCCAGGCTCCTGCAGGCTGCGTATTAAAGCAATGTTGTGCAAGCAAAATAACAGGACTAAATCAGCTTTTACAAGTTTGACATTGACAGACAATAAAGCATTATAGGTCTAATTTCTTGTTTTTAAATTATATTCGGTGCACGTTACAGCACAGCATCTAATGAATTATGTCAATTAAAACAAAAGCTCTAGGGTTAATATTTCTTTAGAAACCAAAATAAAAAGTTTTGTAAGACAAACAGCTTTAGAATTTGGTCTATCTGCTGGGGGCACTGAGTAAAGACAGGAACTTTCATTTTGGATTACACACTAACTTTCTGAATCCTACTTGTTTTTTGTTTTTTTTTTCATTTGTTTTTGTGGCCTTGGGTATCAAGGTTACATCATAAATTCCAGATGTTTTCTACAGATCTGACAGACAGAACCTCATCTTTCTTTTACAGCCAGTACAACATTAAACTTTATTGATCTTACATTGGAGAAATTTACCTCTGCTTTTAACCCATCCCCTTGGGGAGCAGTGGGCTGCCATTGTGTGGCACCTGGGGAGCAGTGTGGGGTTAAGGGTTTTGCTCAGGAACCCAGAGTGGTGGGATCACACCCGGTACTTGCAACCTTCTCAGAGCACAAGCACACGGCTATTACCCACTAGGCTAAAACTCCCCACTAGGCCAACACGCATTCACTCTTATGGCATGTACTAAAAAAACGTTGCACATACAATTTGACACCTCTTATTTGGAATCGTTGAATTTCAGTGTGTTATATTTTCATTGTTTGCTGTGAAATATTATGTTTTACAAGAATGTTTGAAACTTGAATTTTGTTACCCTTTAACTAAAGGTCACCTCCAAGAGGAGATTATTAAAATACAAATTATTTTGTCTAGTTGCAGCTGGATGTGGGAGAGGGAAAATAAATTTTCAGCTAAAGGCAACCTGCCTGTACAAATTATTAGAAAAAAACTGAGAGAATTTAAGTCTGCTTGTGGCTTACCTTTTTACCTTAGCTTATAAAACATGTACAAGTACACAAATATGTTAGTGGTTTCAAAGCCTTGCCTACATTGCTAAACTCTAAAACATAAAATAGTAAATATAGGAAAATGAAGACATAAAAAACCATGTCCAAGTAGGAAATAAACCTCCTCTTGCCTAAAAAAACTAATTTTATGGAAATTGAAGAACTTAAATATTTCACACTCTTCTCTTATTGTCCATACTCATACATACCTGTGAAATACTCAAGTTTCATTTCTATACTTTTTGTTTTTTAGAACTTTCAATGTGTAGGAACCCTGAGAATCTCCTAAAATATAAAACAGATATTAGATCTTTTTTTTCCATTGAACAGCAGAAGAGAGCTCACATTATAAAAACCTCAGGCATATTTCATTTGTTCATCCTAGTATCATTTTTTTATATTTCCTAACTACCTCTCTAGCAAATGTATCATCGCCTTTTACAATTGAAGCCCTTTGAACCTGCTGAGTTTTCTTCCCGAGTTATTGATCCGCAAAATAAAACTATTCCTTTCTACAATCAGCTAATGCTTGTTGGAGGAATTGGATTTTTGTTTTTAACAGAGTTCATGTGGCTTCATGTTGAGGAAAACATTGAATCTGATAATATGAGCTATTAAAATGGGGAGATAACAAAATAAGTCTTCATATTATCCGTAGTACCAGAAGGTTTGTGAACACAAGTCCCTCCCTAGATCTCTATTCTAAAGTGTTGATATGTATAAAGCATAGAGTTGTTAAAAAAGGCTGTTAATGAAAGAAATACAGAGCAGAATCTTTTAGGCGGCTATTATAACAAATATGAGAAGCGGTTCAGCTGAATGGTGTTTTGTTTGAAGCTATTTCAGGATGAGTAAAGCGCCGACTGCCAGGGGCGCATACAGTCATATAAAGTGGACAGCTGGAGATTATGGAGCGTGATTACGCAGCTCTGACATTCACAGCAATAAAAATGGATAAAAATACAATTTACCATGTATTCATGGGCCTGGAAAAGAGAAAGAATTTGATATTTAGGCTCATCAGTGTGACTCATTTCTGATGACAAAATGTAGAATTAGATTAAAAAAATATTTGTGCATCTTAAATGTGGCTCTTATTAAACCAGATGCACTAATGGCCTGTTATTGTTTGCTTTTGTTAACTTTAATTGGTCTTTTTGCTGCCTTCAACTTTGGTAAGCCTCTTAGTTTTTATTACTCATATTCACAAATTCATATTTAATCATGGCTGCAATATCTGAAGCAGATTCAACTTTTTTTCCCCAGTTTTGACGACCAGAGAATAAAAACCCTCATCAAAAGCAAATTCAGCATGTCATTTTAGATTTTATTACTGCCATCCTGCCTCCTATTCCATTATGAAGTCTCAGTGGGAGTTACAGTTGAATCTAATAGAAGCTATAAAATAAAATAAAAAATAAATAAATAAAACATTCTTCTAATTTCATGCTTTCTGCATTTCAGGATGATTTTTACAAGCCAGCAGTAAATGAGCCATGACTAAATGATGCCTGTGTTGCTGTGACGTTTTCTAGTTATGGATGTTTTAAACTTCCCTAAAACTTTTCTGTTACAATTTCTTGTACATTTGATGCATATTAATTTCTTTAGCTTTACATGGTTATACATATTGATTTCTCATCATACAATTGGTTAAAATGAAAAATTCCATCTAGAGTTTTAAAACAAATATCGAGAGCTCACAATATCTGTTCATTTGAACTGCAATAGATTCTAAATAAGAGATTCCTTCATCTGTGGAAATACTTTATATACATTGGTTGCTTCTATATGCATTGATTATTTCTACAAGTTAATTATTAACTAAAATTCAACTTTAGATGCTCAACGCGCCACATCAACCAATCAGAGCAGCTGATCTGCGAGCTGACAGGGAGACAGACACAGCACTGCTGATGCAGATCGCTATGATAGATCCCTTAAAACAGTTTATTAACGCCTAAATTAACTTAAAATATTGAAACCTGCTGGTGTTCGCTTTGATTATTCTGGTGCCACTAGTTTGTATCACATACCTGAAAAAGGCAAACATCTACTTCTAGCCACAATGAACAAGGAAAGCCCCCAAGAAGCGACCTGGTCTGAGGAAGCTGTTGCTGGAGATTCCCAGTGACAGCGCACCGCCAGTATGTGGGGGGTCTGGGCACCTCTGACAGCGAAGTAATATTTTAAGGCAGGATTGTGATCTTGATGAAATTACTGCACAGATGATGTATTGAGGTGGACTTTCTCAAATAAAAATATATTAAAACTACTATTTACCCATTTTTAACAGCAAATATAGCAAAGCCATTCTCTGCCATTGAACAAAGGAGCATCAGATTGAACTGTACACACAGCAACTTCAGGAGCATCAAAGATGCTCTTGAGGTGCGTCTGACCTTAATGTGTACAAGCGTAAAAAATGAAGCAGTAGGGGGTGCAAGTTGCGCCGTGGTTAGCGTGCACAACCCATGTACGGAGGCCTTAGTCCTTGATGCGGCTGACCCGGGTTCAAGTCCAACCTGTGATCCTTTGCCGCATGTCTCTCCCCCTCTCTCATACCCCCTTTCCTGACAGTCTACTGTCAGAAAAATGAGCCACTAGTGCTGTAAAAACTCAAAAAAGAAATGAAGCAGCTGGTGTTTGTTTTTTTTTGTTTTTTTGCTGGACAAAGCGTGTCTGGTGTGAACACAGCATTAAGGGAAGAAAGGAAGTACACTCTGTGTTCCCACTGTACTGCTATTGTCTCAGACCATAGTGAGTAGCATTTGCGTCTACACATCTGAGCTGTTTTTCATACTAAACAATCACCTGACAATCATAGGTTTAGCGTATTCCTCTATATGCAGTGTGTGAGTGTCCCCTAGTTGTCAAATAATTAGAAACAGGTTTAATTCATAAACAGGCTCCTTTTAGAGCCACTCCAAGTATTCTGCATGGCAATAGGAGTGACTCTTCATCAGTGCAGGCAGAGCATTTACATAAAGTAATACACAATTCAGATGTGTCAATATTAGATAATTGCATTAACATTTATGTAGCGCTTGTGTACATTTTGAAGCTTTTGCACATAGTGTATCCAGAGTGTAATGAGATTTCTCTGCATGTTTAACATTTTAGTGGCAGCCTAGCTTAGAAGGAGAGGAGAAAGGCGCTGAGCACTAGATGCATGTTAAGGCAAAGTGCCTTAGGAACAAAAATGGGATGGGGGCATAGGAAAGCAAAACCATCTTGGGATGAAAGTGTAATGCACTATATATAAAATCTATGAGTGCCCTCAGGTAATCAAATAATTACTAACTTTAAAATCATTACTACATTTTATAGCAATAACAAACATGTCCAGTGCATACTGGGTCTCTAAACAGTACAGATTTTTGGATGTGCAAAAATTACTTTAGATTTAAAGAACATCCTGCAACATTTGAATCACTTACAAAGACTAGTATATCTTCATATTCTTTTATATCAAAGGCAAACACTAATTTATATATTTTTTCAATTTTAGTATAATTTCAAGATTTAATAGTTTTTGGTGCTTTGGACTTCACTGTTTATATCAGAGGCAGGGTATCATGGGTGCTTGGGTGTCACTGTCTTGCAGGTTTTGCTAAAGCAAATGAATGATTAATGGCCAGGTCTCTGCAAACATACTGACATGCCAAGTAGGCTGTGTTAGTGCATGCAAAAGATGCAGGACAGTGGCACCTGAGGACCTTGCCTACCCCTGGTCTATATCTACATTGAATCTGTCTTTTCAGTCATGATATATTAGAAACCATCCTAAACAAAGTAAAGATTTTTATACCCGAAGCATTAGTAAACCATTATAAATAACAGGGAACAGGTCTGTGCTGTTCATTTTGTGTTTTCACAAATTTACTGAGATAAAAATTCATCAGTATTTTAAAATAAAGAAATTTTAGACACTTGAGGAACCTTTCTGCAGAGTTTTCCAAACAAACATTTTACTGAGCTGAGGTCCGTAACAGATACGATGTGAGAGAAGTGGAGGGGCATGAAACAGTTTGTAAAGTTATGGAGCTCAGTGTCAGCTTAACTGAGCTGATGTGCTTTGAAGGTTTTAGTACTTATGACAACTCGCTGGGTTTTACATCAGTTTGATAACTTCAGAGGAAGCTATTTGGGATGCTTAAGGTAATGCAGAACAGCTCAGAGTCTGTCATAAACGTCTCGACTGACCTGATAGGGAGCTTAAGATTTTTATTACGGTGACTGATTTTTATGAACTGATCAATGAAGAGCAATAAACAGAGGCAGTTGCTGTAAGATGTATGAAATGCATTTAATCAAATCCGGGTTTATATAAACGTTTGATCACACAAAATCAGATAAGCATTAATTATAGTTTAAAACTGAACTCTATTGCATTTGCAGATATTAATAAGTGCATTCACTAGAGAATTGAATACCAGGTGTTTTTATATTTCTTAAAGATATCAAGGTCTGTCAATAGTATCTGGTCATTTACAGAGGGTTTACAAATCCTTGTCTGATTACATCATAGAGTGATGAAAACTGAAGAAAAACAAAAGGTCCTGACACCAACCCAAGAACCAACATCTGCTGTTTGTAATGAAGAAGTGGGCGGAAGGGAGGCAGAGACCTCGGTCACACAGGCCCTGGTAACAGCACCATAATGTGACAGCATGATTTAGGTCTTGTGTCTTTGTAAGGTCCGTTATCTCCTCCTGCTAACAGGAACACGCCGATACGCTCCGACAGCCACAGAATGCAGCCAGGGAGGCAGAGGTTTATAATGGAGAGGCTCGGTCTGTGCAACATCCTGCCACAGCCTACACCTCCATGAATCACGCTCTAAGCAGGGTGTCACACGTATTTACTTTTGCAACTTTTCATTATTATGGATTTTAACTGAATTTCATCTTTATTACTTCTAAATAATCAGGATTATTAGCTTGCATTATGGATGAGGCCAGAGAAAACAAAAGCTCAAGTCATCAAGATGCTACATCTTAGAGAGATGAGTCAGCAACAAAGTTTTACTACCAACAAGATGCCTTCCACCTTCAAATGAAGTCTCTGTAAAGCATGGCCAAGTTGGGGCTGATCACCACAGCTCTCTATACCCAAAATTAATAAGTTGGGTAATCTGTCAGGAGAGTCTAGCAGCAGACCTGCACTGTCAGGAGCCTTCAATGCAGACCTGCACTGTCAGGAGCCTTCAATGCAGACCTGCACTGTCAGGACAATAACCCTTCCATATTTTTAAACTTAGACATATTTCTAAAATATAACAAAACAAAAAAGTTACTGAAGAAGAAAAATCAGATAAATAAAACAAAATGTATGTAACAGTTAGGGTTAGGGTTAGCCTAACTATTTTTGGTCCTTTTATACCTCATGGATAGAGATATAAAACAAACATTCAAAGACAGGGTGTGATGCTCTGACATACTATCAGACTTTACTTCCCCTTTGTGTAGATGAAGTGGAAGGAAACTATTTTCAAGGCAATCCAACAATCAGTGGTGGAAGAGACAACTACTTTGCTTTCAGAAGAATGTTGTAATTTGGCTCCATGTAGTGTAATAACTCACAAAAGTCTCTGCAACTAACAGTAGCTACTAGTATTATTTGTTGTTCTGTGATGTTACAAATGATTTCCACTTTTCTGCCATCCCATCGTTGTACATCGGTAATTCTTTGTTGAGCTGATGCTGTTCCATCATCCAGTAACGATGAATTGGCTGATTTTATGTGATGAATAAATAAAACTCAGTTTGAATCAATACACATTTCTGTTCTAGCATGCCTCCGCCATCACTACTTATCTTGTAACCATTGGTGTAGCTCGGCTTGAGGATGGACAGCGCTAACTTGTTCTGGAAACACTACAGCACTGAAAGAATGTCTAAGCGGACGTTATCAATTATTTGGATGAGCTCTTTCTACATAGCAAAACCTGGTCATATAAAATCTTAATGAAGCTTCTGTCATCTTAAGCCACTTTGTTTAGACTTATAAGATTTGAAGGATTTGTTAACACTAAGCATGAGCTGCTAATGAAGAAAATAAAGAAATTGAACTTTATTGATCTCACAACGGAGAAATGACCTCTGCATTTAACCCATCCCCTTGGGGAGGAGTGGGCTGCCATTGTGCAGGGTCTTACTAAGAGACCCAGAGGGCCGACTGTAGGGATCAAACTTGCGACCTACTCAGAGCACAACCGCACTTCTCTAATCACTAGGCCATAACTCCCCCAACAGATAAAAAGGGCTTGTCTGATGGTAGCGGTGTGATGAAGTGAGGTAACTTTCCAAAGGCTATATGGCTCAAAAACCACAAAGTGCTTTGGCATAAAAAATATCCCAAAAAAATGAAAACTCAAAACATATAACAGAAGGGTGTAAAGTTAAAAGCAGCTCACAACAAAAAATTAAAAACAAAACAGGACAAAAAAAAAAAAAATCTGAATAACTAAGTGTTTTGCTGATTCAACAGAATTATGAGGTAAAATCAACTAATTTTACAACCTGGGGTCCATTGCTGTAAATGATTTGACTCCTATTGTTTTAGAATATGTTCATGGTTCCATTCCAAGCCTTTCAAGTTTGCAGCTTGACCACAAGGCTCTAACAGTGAAGCCTTTGATTTTTAAAATGAATTCTCAAGTAAATTAGTCGCCAATTGTAATGAGGCCAAACCGAAGAGATTTGATGTGTCTATTGTGTGTTAAACCTTGCAGCTGCCCACTGTAATGACTGAACAAGGTCAAGATCTTTCTTTCTCAAACACATTAAAAGGCAATTACAATAGTCATTGAAAATGAAATAAAAGTGTTTAAATCTATCTCTTATTCAGCTTCTGACACCAAAGATCTAAGGAAGGAAATATTTCTCGCCTGAATAAAGCACTTTCTGATTAACTCTCCAAAATGATGAAGGACATTGCTAGGTAAACAAGAGCAGCAAATCCTACAAAATCAACAGCTCAATGCAATGGACTGGGTTTCTTTAAATAGAAAAGCTTTAACCGATCTGTCTGTGGGATCTGACAGAACTGTCTCTATAAAGTACCTGGAGATGACTTGTGTAAATTGATTGAAAGAGCAACGCAAAGGTTTTGAGGTTTGGTAGGGCCAATACTGTACATCAGGTTGCTAATAGTTTTCAGCTATACAGCTGTCAATATGTCTGTCATATGAGGCGAAAAGGCATATGAAAGACACATGGGGTATAAAAAGTGTCCAGGACTGCTAAATGAACATGAGTAAATTATAATACCAGAGTGGTGGGCTTTCTTTCTTTTTTAATTTTTTTTATTTCTTTGAGCAACAATACAAGGAAGATTTACATTGAGATTTTAAGACATATTAGTAGCGCTCAAAAAGAGTAGGTAGAAGTTCAAGAACTTGTAAGAACCTACCCCCAATAAGAATATACATGTCACGTAACATATAGTATAAGGTCTTTGCTAAAAAGGAGGCATTACAAATCAAATCGCAGTTAAACGAATACAGAGTGTGTTATATTGAAAGCAGTTGTACAGAAAAAATAAGATACCTAGTAGTAAATACTGAAATGTTCCAAAATATCACAGTTAAATCTTTGAGTCACATGCAAATTTCTTAAACATAACATATTTATACTTGCTTTTAAATTTTCTTAGTGTGGTACCGGTACTCCTTTTTATTTCCATATCTAACCCATTCCACAACAGAATTCCTACTTGGTTGAGCCCCAGACTTTTAAGTGTGGTGCGAACATCACATAATCTCAAAACAAATTCTCCTCTCAAATTATAAATCTCTCCTCTACTGGTAAAAATGTTTTTACCAGTAGAGAAGAAAAGTAGTAAGTTTCAGAAACCCAAATCTGGTCACCATAGATATGCTAGCATTGCTATCAAGAGCTTAGTGACAGAATCATACTTACAGCTTGTGTTTGCGATGGCCTTACGGTCAGAACAGCCCCTCGTTTCAGTAAAAGAAGTTTAGCAAATCCTGCCGTCAACTGCCCAAGATTTTGAAAGCTGTCTTCGGTAAAATGCATAGAGCAAATGCACAGCTGAGCATCAGACTTTGCAGGGGTCTACTGATAGACGAAAATAATCCATGCCTGTCGTGGATCCTTGGGAAGACTGTGAAAGTCTTTCTCCGTGCAGCCTGGAACACTGCATTAAGTGTATGTCAATTTCGAGGCGTGACAAAAGTACAGGCAAGAACCAAATAAGGTGACATCCCCGAATTGACGTCAATTCGGTGCTTCGTTAGAAGTCGCCGGTTTTATGGTGGTTTAGAATTGTGAGCTTTGCAGAGAAAGGAGGTGTCGATGGGGTTCGAACTTCTCTGTACGTCCATTTCACCCACTGAACTATCGTTATTTACTTATGGCAATGTAAACTTGGTCTGCGTTCTATAACCCCTTTAAAACATGGTGTGTGAGATATGAAAAAAAAATTCTTCTTTAACCCTATTTTACTTTTAAAGTATATAAATGAAATACCTTCTAGTTTTTATAAATGTGTATCATGTCATCTAATGGATTATTTGTTACACCCCTATTCCTAAATGTGTCTTTAATTAGCACTAATGATACATTGTTTTAATATCCTGATTATCAAACTAGATTAACTTTAAATTCAGTTTTATGTACATATGATCAATTTAAGGAAATTTCATTTTCTCCCCATCCTACACAGATCACTGCCTCTTCTCAATTTGCTCCATCTGGATCGAGCTTTTCCTTCCTATAAGAATGTTCATTTCATGATAAAGGCCATTTTATCTGTCCTGTGTATATGTCGCATCATGACATATATATGTTTAGTATCTCAGCTCTGTGCAGAAACAAGCAAGTTTCCTGACAGACTATTCAGTTTCATGATCTGCTGAAGAATTAGTTAGCCCTGACAAAGCATTTGCCATGATCAAGCATGCAAAGAAAGGCTGAGATGCAGTATCTTTTTAGATGCTTACAGCAATGTGGATAATTAGAAGCAGTGTTGATCACTCTTCCATCTTTTTTACCGTTCTGATTATTATCTGTGCAACAAAATAATAAACACTGAGGAAGTGTATGCAAAAACACACACAAATTACAGTGTAAAAGCAGACGCCCTTCTGCAGCAATATTCCATTTAGATTGTGAGTGGTTGTTGTAGACTTGGGTACGAAGTTAGCTGTGGCTAAGAGGGCAACAAAGAGCTGCAGGGTTGGAGCAGTTTATGTTAACTCCACCAATGTACAGCGGTCATTCCTTTCCCTGTCTGATTACAGTAAACTGCACACTATAAAAACTTATCTCTGTTTCAACTGTGTCTGAGCATTAAAGTGTTTGCAGGCAAAATTGTGACAAGACAGGCTGGGGTGTAGAGAAACTTCTCATTACATATTCATTCAAATAGCCTTATTGTTGCTCCTTGAGGTAGGTCTGTGTTACCAATCAGCATCGATTGATGCCCTGCATCCTCCCTAGCAGCATTATGCCCTGTAATGAGATTCCTCTTTCTGAGCAACCATCCGTAATCCCACACCTCAAGCTGTGCTCTCTGGGTCTGCACAGCTGAGTCGCGCTCAAACGTGGATATCGTACATGAAATTCAGTGTTAATGCTGCCAACCTGAATGAGAATCACACAATGGCGCTCAAATGAAATGGATACTACGCCTATTACCGAACATGTTAATCCTCTTAAGAAGTTAAAAGAGGTCTTGATGACATGAGGGAGAGGCAGGAGTGCAGAGCACTGTGGAAACGAGCAGGAACGGGTCGGAGAAATTAGGTTTGTCCTAAACAATAGCACGCCTGCTGCCACGTTTCTTCAGTCATTAGCCTCTGATTCTCTCAGAGGATTTAGTAGACAAAGAGGAACAGCACAAGGCGGCCTTTAAAAGGCTAATATATTTGTGATCCACGAATCCTGAAGATATTAAAAGCATGATAATGGCATAATGTCTGTAACTGTATGAAGGCTTTCACTGTCTGTAGCTGTAAACATATAACTAACTTTATCTGTGGCCAGTTGTTGCAAGCCAGTCAGATCACTGGATACTTGAGTTATGTCTCTGAAAGTAAACCAGTAAATTGAGGTATAAATACCCTTCATGATGTTTTTTGAGACTCTTTCAAGCATCTTTTCCTGGGTATACTGGAAGCTATTTTTAATGCCCTCTACTTAAAGAGGGCATTGGGCCCTTGATTTTACATTATTACATCATGTTCATCCATTTTGGTTTTGTGTCATTTGGAGCTGTTCTGATATTCCGATAGGTTATATCCTATGGACAACGACTTGAAGGAACAAACTAAACTGTTCATAATTTATCATTTATGGTACGCCAGCATTCATAACATGTAGGCGAATCACAGTCCCCCAGTCCCCAAGACATATTTATATTTTTTTAAACAAAGAGGCACGTGTACGTCGTCAGTC